>NC_034590.1:96920954-96925247 GCF_900095145.1 Mus pahari | reverse complement strand
AAGAAGAAGAATATTCATTGTTCTTGCAGTTGAATACTCAGTGCCCATGTCAGGTGGCTCAGAGCTACCCATGTGACTCCTATTCCTGTTCCAACACTTCTGGTCTCTTAGGCTCCCAAATACATATACACATACGTTTATGCAATAAGCATAATTAAAAACAAATAGAAGCACCTTTCCCTTCTCCTTAGTAGGTAGAACAGAGCAGTAATCTGTCTTAAGGTCCTGCTCATGAGCCTGTTGTTGCTTTGTGTTTTGGATGGTTCTGTACTGCAGAAGACCGAAGTCTTGCTCAGGCCTCTGTGGTTAAGTGCTGAGTGCTCATAGTCCAGGTTTTTCGGGCTGGCAGGGGAAGGTAGTGGCTGGTTCAGGCTCTCTTCTTTGCTCTTTTTGGGTCAGTTGCCAAGGTTTTCAGGAGACCTCCCCTCCTCCCCTCTGAGCTCTATCAGCTTTGATGGTGTGTCTACAGCCTTTTGTTTCCTGTGGAAATATAAACAAGTTTGCGTCCCCAACACAAAACATTTGCTGACTTCCATTCTGATGTCAACACATCCTTATAGTATATAGGCTGATTTAACTTCACAGTTTTTTTTCTATAATTCAGTGTCTCTCAGCTGCTGTTATTCCATTAACATTCAGAAAATTTAGAGTTAACAGAACTCTATTTAGTCTATCCCTGGGAGGGGGGGATGTTTTTATTCTTCATTTTTTGCTTATAAGCATTTCTTTTAAGGTGCAATTAGATCTTTCTACAACTGCTTGTCCTGTAGGATTATGTGGTATACCATGTGCTTTATAATATGCAAAGAATCATTTCATCTTTCTTGAGACATATGCGGGGCCCCTGTTGGTCTTTGTACAGGTATCCCCATAACAGCCACTGCTTTCAGTAAATGTATAATCACAGAATCAGCCTTCTCAAAACTCAAAGCAGTTGCCCACTGAAACCCTGAGAATGTGTCAGTGGTGATGGTATACAAACTGTACTTTTCCAAATTCTGCAAAATGAAGTATGTTCATCTGCCAGATTTCATTTCCTTTGGTATCCCTAGGGTTACCTCCAGTGGGCAATGGAATTTGGTTATACAAAGAACGAGTAGGACATTTCCTGGCTTGTTGCCATGTGATAAAAATTGTTTTCTTCAAACTTTTACTCTTTAAAAAAAAAAAGATTTATTTTATGTATATGAGTAAACTATAGTCATCGTCAGACTCACCGGAAGAGGGCATCAGAGCCCATTACAGATTGTGAGCCACCATGTGTTTGCTGGGAATTGAACTCAGGACATTTGGAAGAGCAGTCAGTGCTCTTAACCACTGAGCCATCTATCCAACCCTAAACTTTCACTCTTAACATGGTATTTTCATTTAAAAATTGAGGCTTCTAACACATTCCTTATTAATAATTGGTCAATTTCTTAATTTCCCTGTTCCAATGGACCTGGCAAGCCTGAATGAGATCAAATATGTGATATAACAGATAGTTTCTATTTCTGATTACCTGCTGCAGTTGCATGAACAACAGGGTTAATTTTGAATTATCTGGAGTAAATTCAGCTGTTTCTATTTGTAAAACAACTATTTCTGCATATTGAGAGTCATTAGTTATATTAAGAGATTCAGAAAACGCTAATAATACCAAGGATTGCAACCCTGGCTATTGAACTGAAGTGTATGGACTTTGAACACTTTGGTTATTTTGTCTGGTTTTAAGCCTGCCATTCCCAACTTATTTGAATCAGTGTAGAATGTAGGTACTTCAGGAATTGGCATTCCCTTTACTATACTGAAGAGGCTTGCTTTTAGGATATTTGCTGTTAATTTCTCCCCAATAGTTGCTACAAGCTCTTTCCCTATCTTCATTGATTACCCATAATGAAATAATCTTGGCATTAGTATAAGGTGCTATCATTTCTAGTGAGCCTACTCCTGACAATTGACATAGTCCTATTCTTCCCTTTATTATTAAATCAGAAACCTTTTCTATATAAGACTTTAACTTTTTTCTTTGTGTGCTAAGAAGATCCATTCTAACATACAATGTTCCCTTTGTGTAATGGGTCCAGTAGGAGAATGAGTTCAAGGCAAAGTAACCAAAATATAATCCAGTTTAGGATCTATGTGATCCATTTCTACTAAAGTTAACTCTTTTTGTGCTTCCTTTGTTAGCTGTCTTGGATTGTTTAAGTCTGAATATCCTTGTTATGTTTGAAATAATTTATTTAATTCTTGAATAGTTAATCCAATAGTGGGTCATAGGCAACTAATATTTTCCTTTAATTTTTGAGAAACGTGAAGAGTTACAGCTGATGCTTCCTGACCTGTATCTTCTGTGGTTGAATTTTTATTGATGTATTTTATAACCTAGAGAGTGGATAGAATCTCCTCTGTATTTTTCAGAAGTGATCTGTATATATATATATATTTTAAACCATCTTTACTTTTTTTTTTTTAAAGATTTATTTATTTATTTATTATATGTAAGTACACTGTAGCTGTCTTCAGACACTCCAGAAGAGGGCGTCAGATCTTGTTACGGATGGTTGTGANTGTCTTCAGACACTCCAGAAGAGGGCGTCAGATCTTGTTACGGATGGTTGTGAGCCAGGATGTGGTTGTTGGGATTTGAACTCCAGACCTTTGGAAGAGCAGTTGGGTGCTCTTACCCACTGAGCCATCTCACCAGCCCCCAGAAGTGATCTGTAAACCCCAACAAGGCAAAATTCTTTTTTTTTTTTCCCCTCCAAACATTTTTCCCTAAAGTATGTGCATCAGAATCAGCTACCAAAATATCATCTATATAATGGTAAATAATGGTTTGAGGAAATTGCCTACGAATTATTTCTAGCAGTTGTTGCACAAAATATTGACGTAGAGTTGGGCTAGTTAACATCCCTTGTTGAAGAACTTTCCACTGATAACTCTTTACAGGTTGAAGATTGTTATACATAGGCACTGTGAAGGCAATTTTTTCTTAATCTTGTTCTTTCAAGGGAATAGTAAAAAAAACAATCTTTAAAATTGATTACTATTATAGGCCATGCTTGGGTAATAAAGAAGGCGAAAGAATCCCAGGTTATAATGGTCCCATTGGTTGGCTTACTCTATTCACTGTTAACTCTGACATGTTAACATTCTCTATTTCCCCAATTTCTTTTTTTTAAAGATTTATTTATTTACTTTATGTATATGAGCACACTGCAGCTGTACAGATGGTTGTGAGCCTTCATGTGGTTATTGTGAATTGAATTTTAGGTCCTCTGCTCACTCTGGTCAACCCTGCTTGCTCCAGTCAACTCTACTTGCTCAGCCCCTGCTCTCTCCCGCCCAAAGATTTATTTATTATTTTACATAAGTACACTTCAGACACATCAGAAGAGCGCATCAGTTCTCATTACGGGTGGTTGTGAGCCACCAAGTGGTTGTTGGGATTTGAACTTAGGACCTTTGGAAGAGCAGTCAGTGCTCTTTTGGGGGGGGCAGGGGGAGGGTTTCAAGACAGGGTTTCTCTGTATAGCCCTGGCTGTCCTGGAACTCACTTTATAGACCAGGCTGGCCTCGAACTCAGAAATCTGCCTGCCTCTGCCTCCAGTCAGTGCTCTTAACCGCTGAGCCATCTCGCCAGCCCCCTCCCCCCCTGCTCTTGTACCAGCTGATCAAGTGCCTGTAATTTTTCTTTAGTTAAGGGCAACTGATCTAACTACACAGGCTTATTAGTCAACAATTTTAATTGTTTAATTTAAGGGCCACTGGAGTAATTTTAGCAGTGGGATATACATATGGAAACTGAATCCCCGTTGTGTCCTGTGTCTGGTGGGTCTGGATGATGTTTTCAATAACTTCCCCAGAAGCATCTTCCATTTCCACATCTTTTATCTTAGGAGTTGCCTCTGGTGTTGAGGGAATATTAATCTGAGTTCCCCACTGCTGTAATAAATCTCATCCCCCAAAATTTATGGCTATGTCAACCACATAAGGCCTTAACTTTCCTATTGGCCTTCTGGTTCCACACATTTAAGCCATCACACACTTTGTTTTATTAGCGACAACTTTCCAATTCCTAGTAGTTACATCAGCTCCTGTATCCACCAAACTTTCTACTTCAGTATTATCCACTTGCAACTTTCGTTATGGCCCCTGACCACTAATACCTGCTTGCCAAGACACGTTTCCCAGAGCTTCCAAACCCTCCCGACATTTCTATTGGAGCAGTTTTTGGTTTTGGTTTTGTGTTTTTGTTTTTGGTTTTGGTTTTTTTGAGACAGGGTTTCTCTGTGTAGCCCTGGCTGTCCT
>NC_034590.1:96904634-96918364 GCF_900095145.1 Mus pahari | reverse complement strand
AGCCACCATGTGGTTGCTGGGATTTGAACTCCGGACCTTCGGAAGAGCAGTCAGGCGCTCTTACCCACTGAGCCATCTCACCAGCCCGGTTCCATTCCTTGTTGGCAGCTTTTCTCAGTAGGTATTCCATGGCTCTGACTTCTTTAACATCTTGAGGCCTCCAAGGAAACTTCAACTTTATAGTTTATTTTTCCAATGTCTTGGATCCGCACATGATCTCCTGGACTCCTCCTAAAGGCTGGAGTCACTTCTCCATCTCTGCTCTCTGTAGCACTCCAAGCTCAGGTTGATCCACTCCACTGCTGCTGCTGCTCTTGGTGATCATCCCGTGGTACTGGCATCTCCAATATGCTGGGGTCTTCCACTGCAACTTAGGCTTCACCAGTAGCCTCTCATAGGCTCTCTTCATGGTGCCAAGCCTCAACTTCTTTGCATGAGCCCTTCAGTCCTGGACCATCAACTGCAACTGAGTCTGCACCTTCTCCAATGGCCTTCCATGGCCTCTCACAGTACCAAGTCTCAGCTGGTCTCCATGACACCTTCATACCTTCAAAACCATACTACCTGGGTGATTCTTACACATTACCAAGTCCAGTTGCAGCATAAGGCACAACCTTGACTATCTCTAGAACACAGCTTCTTCGTGCTCTCAGAAAACACTTCCTAGAAAATTTCACCTCACTGATGCTGGTCTCTTCCCAATCACCAGTAATTTCTTAGCTCCAGCTAACCAATATCAATGGTCTCAGTAACCCCTTCTATTCTTGACTGTAAAGGTATAGCCATGTAACCAAAGCTGTCAAATTCTGCTGCTTGCTGTGACTGGAACACGCCCCCCCCTTGCTCTATTACATCATCACTAGCCTTCTATTTTCCAACTTCTTCACTGCCTAAGCTTGGCTGCCTGGAATTTGCTCTGTAGACTAATCTTGTATTCAGAGATCTGTATGCCTCTGTCTCCTGAGTGCTGGAATTAAAGGCTTGTGCCACCACCTGGACATAAGCCTTTCTTTACCTTTTTAGGAGATTTTTAAGTTTTACATTGTAGTTCATTACAGATATAGTCAAGTTGACAACTGAAAATAGCCATCACAGTCCATCCCTTGTCATTTTGACACATAATCATATCTCCCTATGTCAAAATGAAAACCATAACCAGGTCATAAATACACCTAATATGATTTAACCATCCCTTGTCCAACTGCAAACACACAAAAAATAAACTTAGCTGGGTGGGCTCTTGCTCTGAGGTTACCACTCCCTTAATCTGTTTATCTCTTTGAACACAGACTTTACCTCCATTCAACTTCCTGGGTCCTCTTTATTACTTACCCATATATTTTGTATTTTTCCTTTCTAAGCTTGCTATGCCTGATCAAAAGGCTCCTCATAAGAGTGGCTCATAGGGGCTGGAAAGATGGCTCAGTGGTTAAGAGCACTGATTGTTCTTTCAGAGGTCCTGAGTTCAATTCCCAGCAACCACATGGTGGCTCAAAACCACCTGTAATTAGCTCTGATGCCCTCATCTTGCATGTCTGAAGACAGCAACAGTGTACTGATATAAATAAAATAAATATTTTTTTAAAAAGTGAACCACAGACAAAGTCTAAAATAATTAGTTTTGAGACTTCTTTTGTAAGCACGATTAATCTGTATCCCTGCACCTTAGCTACAGGCAGACTCTTCGGACAGGGGCAAAAAGCAGCCCCGTTCTTCATTATAACACCACAAGAGGACCTCTAGGCATCATAGTAAAACTCTTCCCCTGAATCATCTTTTTTTTTCCCCTCTGAAACATCTTGAGCCAGGCTCCAGAATTCAAATCGCCCTCAGAACAGCTGTCTTCCATATTCCTGCTAGGATGTCCCACTTAGTGTCTTCCATATTCCTGCTAGGATGTCCCACTTAGTGTCTTCCATATTCCTGCTAGGATGTCCCACTTAGTGTCTTCCATATTCCCACTAAGCCCCACTTAAATCATTCCACTGCTTTGCAAATCCAGTCCCCAAATGCACATTCCTCCAAACAAAAACATCAGGCCTATCACAGCAATACCCCAGACCCTGGTACCAACTTCTGTCTTAGTTAGGATTTCCATTGCTATGTAGAAACACCACAGCAAAGGCCCATCTATTTATCTATCTATCTATCTATCTATCTATCTATCTATCTATCTATCTATCTATCTAATCTTTATGGGTTTTTTTCTTTGTTCTCTTTATTCACTACTTTGTGTGAGTTCTTTATGGGTTCTTCTGTCTCCTTCGCTATCTGACTCTGCACAGCTTCTCCTGGCTCATCTGTCACCAATTGTCTTCTCACTCTGCTAGCCCAATTTACCTTCAAGTGTCTCCTATTTTCACTCCACTCAATCTCTTCTCTAGCCCTACTCTGAAGAGAGAATCTCTTATAAGCATCACCTGTCAATAAAAAAGCCAATGAGCTGAGGAAGGAAATGGGAGGCGGGACACTAGCAAGAAGAGAGAGGATTCTGGGTACTAGTGAGAGGTGGGAGAGACTTGCCTAGGAACGCTGAGGAGACAGCCATAAACCAGCCATGTAGCTGAACCCAGGTTAGAATAAAGAGGACATTTACCCTGGACTTGTGTGCATGAAGCTAAGGAGAGGTAACTAAGCATATGGAAGACACAGAATACTTTGAATGGGTTAAATAAATAGATGGATAGATAGATGGATGGATAGATAGATAGATATACATGTATGCTAAAACTCAATGTATTTTTTTCTAAAAAAGGGGGTTAAGTGAATATATTTTGTTTTTGACCCAGTCTCATTCTGTAACCCAGACTGGCCTACAACTCTTCCCGTCTGGGTCTTCTGATTGCTGGGCTTACACAGTCCACCTCCTCCACCGCTGGCTCCACCTATATATTAATAAACTTAGCAAAAAATTACAATGCAATTTAAAACTTTCTCTCATTCCAATTCCAACCTCAAAATCCGTCAAAGCTGTGACTGGCCCCTCATTCTCCCTCCGCCCTACAGGAGCTGTCAAAATGGTGGCTCCTGTCAGAACGGCCATACCTCTCCACCTCTTCAGCCTGCAGCCTTCATGGGAGCTGTCCACGGTGGCACACCTCTCTTCCCAGCTCAGCAGGAGCTGTCCCACAGGAGCGGTACATCATGGGTGACACCTTTCCTGCCTCAGCCTACAGCCTTGGTGAACACACCACTGTAGCAACTGTCCACCTCCTCTCTAGCCTCCCCACACATCTCCACAGAGATGGTACCTCAATCAAAGCTATCTGTAGCCAGGAAGGACTTCCCACCCTAACCCATGGGCCCAATGCAAGGAAAGGGAATGGTGGAAAAAAAGCCACCAATCCCTGAGCTTCTCACAAAAAACCCACCTCTCCCTGAGCATGAAAACCCACCAACACTTGAACAGAAAAAAACACCAATCCCTGAGCTCCCAAGATCAGGGCTTGAAATCCCACCAATCTTTACTCTAGAAATCTCTGCCCTGAAAAGCTCTACCCCCTAAGAAATCCTATATAAGGCCTGCCCTCTGTTCACTTCCTTTTCGTCTGCTCCAAGGAGCAGAGGGCAGCTATCTCTGGATCCATCCCTCCACACACTGGACTCTCCAACTTGTGGTTCCTGAGCTCCCATGTCTCAGAATACCCTTCCCTTAGGAGACTGTCCCACCTTAGGGCTGTGTGGTTCCTGGGCTTCCAAGTCCCCGAATATGCTTTCATCTGAGCAGAAACACATTAAGCACATCCCTTAGCCTGTAAGTTCAATATAAAGACTAAGCGAGCAGAACCACGGGTTCAAGTATTCTGCCAACTTCTCTGAAGACTCGAACTGAGTTTCTGAAATGCAATACCCAGGCTTTGCCAGGTTCTAGAGGCTAACCATCAGATTCCAGTTACATCATCAGGACGCACTCTGAGGGACTGGGGAGACACTATCTCAGGCACCAGGGATGCCCAGGTCCTCAGAACTGTTTCAGATGTCCCGCCATTCCGGAGCCAATTGCAGCACTGCTGCTCCTTGCGGTTACAGCCAATCATCGGCCGTTGTAATTCCTCACAGAGGTCCGTGAGGCAGCTGGTAGCCGGTATTTTTTTTTTTTTTTTGGTTATTCGAGACAAGGTTTCTCTGTGTAGCCCTGGCTGTCCTGGAACTCACTTTGTAGACCAGGCTGGCCTCGAACTCACAGAAATCCGCCTGACTCTGCCTCCCGAGTGCTGGGATTAAAGGCGTGCGCCACCACGCCCGGCCGGTATTTTTGAAGGTCTCTTTTTCCTACACATAGAAACGAACATCAACACTCCTGAAGCGGCTATTGTATTTAAGGGCAAATGGGGCGCCGCGGGCAGTGGAAGTCCGAAGTCAACTGAAGCTAGGCGGTCACCATGTTTTCTGAAGACATCTTTCGGTTCCCTTCACCCGAGTCGTGTCTTTGTATGAGCGACTGTGGAGTAAACACTATGGAGCATTACTAGTCTCCACTGGAGCTCTGCAATCCCTTGCGGCCACAGAGGCTGTAGCGTTCTCTCCGCACGCGTTGCTAGCAACTGTGACCAAGGGGCGTGGCAAGGGCGTGGCTTCCCGCGGTTGCGGAGGCCGGAAGCGGAAAGCTGGGGCAGCCAAGCCGCTGCCCGGGC
Organism: Mus pahari; assembly: GCF_900095145.1. NCBI lineage: Eukaryota > Metazoa > Chordata > Mammalia > Rodentia > Muridae > Mus > Mus pahari. Next base: position 96,913,730 of record NC_034590.1, on the reverse strand, counting down.
AGGATCCCCGATGGCGCCACCCCCGGCCCCACTGCTGGTTCCGATGCCTGGGGAGATCTGGCCTGGTTTCAGGAAGCCTGAGCTTGTGAGCTTCGCGGACGTGGCCGTGTACTTCTCCCCGCAGGAGTGGGGGTGTCTGCGGCCCGCGCAGAGAGCCCTGTACCGGGAGGTGATGCGCGAGACCTACGGCCTCCTGGGCGCGCTCGGTGAGGCCCCGAGTCAGAGCCCCGCCCCCATCCTCCTCGGGGGTTCACCGGGGAGATGCTGTAGACCGATCAAGTGGATTGTGAGCCCTCATCCCGCACTTTTCCACCAGCAGCATCAGTCACCTTCCATTCTCAGGGCTTCCTCGGGAGTCTCCATTCAGGCAAGAGCATCGCAAATCCTGGCCAGGTTAATTTGTGCATAAGTTCCGAGGAGGTGCCCTCACCCTAGTGGGATGCTATCTGCCCCGGCCAGCCTCTCAGGCCAGCACTGTGACCCCTGTTCTCTCTCAGGGTTCCCAGGCCCCAAACCAGCCCTCATCTCTTGGATGGAACAGGAGAGTGAGGCTTGGAGCCCCGCCGCCCAGGATCCTGAGGAGGGGGAAAGCCTGGGAGGAGCTCTGAGAGGTGAGGGATTGTCCCAAGTCCTCCTGAAACCTTGTTTGTCTGGGGGTTTCTTCTCTAGTAAACCTTTCTTTCAGATTCCCCATTAGCATCCCTACAGATTTTAAAGAGCCTACATGTTCAGCTACTAAAGAAAAGAAAACCTACCTGCTGCAGAGTTTTGGAAATTCGGGAGAGCTGTCCTACTAAAAACAGAGTAGGGGGGGCTGGAGAGATGGCCCATTAGTCGAGAGCACCTACTGTTCTTCCTAAGTACCAGGGTTCAATTCCCAGCACCCACATGGCAGCTTACAGCTGTCTGTAACTCCAGTTCCAGGGGACCAGACACCTTCACACAGACACAAATGTAGGCAAAATACCAATGTATATAAAAACAAATAAATACATCTTAAAAAAAAAAAAAAAAAAGAAGAAGAAAAGAACAGAGCAGGAGAATCTAGAACCCAAAGAAGTTTTACGTTTCCAGATGTTTGTTAACAACACTCATTTTCCCCTTTCAAAACCAACTAAGACTGGTCATTGTGGCACACACGTTTAATCTCAGCACCCCCGGGGCAGAGGCAGGGGGATTCAAGGCCAATTGAGACTACATATTGTGAGCCCTTGTCTCAGCAACCCCACACCCTCCAAAAAACCCTAAAATGCCCCTAAAAATAGAACTGGTTGCAGGCCTGCCTATCATTGTTCTCAAGCAAGGCAAAGTGGTCCACAAGAAAAATGCCTGCCTGGATAATGACAGCTTGGCTTGTCTCCCATCATTACCCTGAATGAAGAACTGAAGCAAATATGGTGCCTCATCTATCAAAAAACCACTGTACCTAAACCAATTACAAAATAAATCAGTAAATATTGTTTATTGAGCATTTACTAAGCGATCAATAAGCATGTATGTATTTAATCCAACAATCCTGTGAAGTCCGGAACCACTACTTTTTCCCATTTGACACAGGAAGAAGGGGATTTTCACTGACTTTCAACATTTCTTTGTGTTAGCCACCGGGCAGTATACTTTGTGCTACCTGGGTAACAGCTAGAGTGGCCAATGCAGAAGTGTTAGGCTTTCCTGAAACTTTTTCCCTAAGATTTATCTTTATTATTTTTCATTCTGTGTTAGTTTATCGGTCTCCGTAAGTGCAGTTGCCCAGGGAAGTCAGAGCCATGAGACTCCCTGGTGCTGAAGTTACAGTGGTTATAAGCTGCCCCACATGGGTTTGGGGAAGTGAACTCAGGTCCTTTGGAAGGATGGCAAGTGCTCGTAACCACTGATCCATCTCCAGCCCCTAATTTGTTTTATTTTTGTTGTGTTGATTGTTTTCATTTTTAAGACAGGTAGCTCTGGCTGGCCTGGAACTCAGCATTTAGACCGGGTTGTCTTCCAACCCACAGACACCTACCTGCCTTTCCTCTGAAGTGCTAGGGTTAAAGGTGAGCAACCCTCACACCTTCCGTCCTGTTTTCGAGACAGGATCTCACTATGTAGACCATGCTAGCCTCAAACTTAGGGCTGTCTTCCCGCCTCACCTTTTCCAAGTGCAGGCATTACAGCTGCTTCCCTGGTGGGACAAATGGGGTTTTTTTTTTGGTTTGGTTTGGCTATTGGTTTTTTGAGATAGATTTCTTGGCTGTTTTGGAACTTGCTCTGTAGACCAGGCTGGCTCCAGGACTCACAGAGATCCCGACTGCCTCTGCCCCTGAAGTGCTGGGATTAAAGGCATGAGCCACCACTGCCCACTGACAAATGAGTTTTTAAAATGCAATTAATTTCTGTTTCCCAGGAGACACTCCACATGAGACGGCGCAGGGCTGCAAGGAAGGAAGAGAGAGGCCAGCAGAGGCTCCTACTCAGTTGCAACCTAAAGAGGTAGTTGAACATAAGACTTATTCCATGACTACCAAGTCCTCTGCAGGGACACAGCCACCTACCAAAGCTGCCCCAGACCAGGTAGCAGGTGTGCAGCTTCCTGTCCAGGTACCGAACACTGATATTCAGGCCAGCCAGCGACGTCACGTGTGTGTGGACTGTGGACGCCGGTTTACCTACCCATCTTTGCTGGTCAGCCACCGGCGCATGCACTCTGGTGAGCGACCCTTCCCCTGCCCAGAGTGTGGTGTACGCTTCAAGAGGAAGTTCGCAGTGAAAGCACACCAATGGATCCACCGTTCCTGCTCAGGGGGTCGCCGCGGCCGAAGGCCTGGGATCAGGGCTGTGCCTGGAGCCCCAGTCCGAGGTGACCGGGACCCACCAGTGCTCTTTCGGCACTATCCAGACATCTTTGAGGAGTGTGGGTGAGTTGAACAGCTACCTCCATCTGGAGGTCTGGAGTCTGGAGTGGAACATGAACTTGGCACTAAGAGACAACTGAGTCAAGACTTCTTGAGGATCTCTTGTAAACTTGTAAAAAGAAATATGCCTGTAAAGATTCATACAGATTAAACCTGACACCTCCCCTCCCCAGTGTTTTGTGTTTAAAAAAAGGTGGGGAGGGCTGGGCTAGGGATGTAAGTTGACACAGTACTGGGCTGAGCTGGGGATGTAAGTTGGTACAGTTGGTACAGTACTGGGTTGGGCTGGGGATGTAAGTTGGTACAGTTGGTACAGTACTGGGCTGGGCTGGGGATGTAAGTTGGTACAGTACTGGGTTGGGCTGGGGTGTAAGTTGGTACAGTACTGGGCTGGGCTGGGGATGTAAGTTGGTACAGTAGGTACAGTACTGGGCTGAGCAGGGGATGTAAGTTGGTACAGTACTGGGTTGGGCTGGGGATGTAAGTTGGTACAGAAGGTACAGTACTGGGTTGGGCTGGGGATGTAAGTTGGTACAGTAGGTACAGTACTGGGCTGGGCTGGGGATGTAAGTTGGTACAGTCGGTACAGTACTGGGTTGGGCTGGGGATGTAAGTTGGTACAGTACTGTTTTAGTCAGGATTTTCAAGAGGAACAGAACCGAGAGGATGACTGTGCACGCTCACACATATGGTATAGAATAGGTAAAGGGCAAAGGAACAGGCAAGAGGAAGAAATAACTCTTGACATTGCCTGTTTCTTCTGGTTCCTACCAAAAGAGGCTGCCCACAATAAGGGTCACTGTGAAAGTAACTTTTATTCACAGTAGTAGATGTTGTTTGGAGGCTTGTTGCCTTTGTGCTAACTGAGGTCTAGTCCTGGATGCATCTAGCCTCCGTACATTCTAATCTAGTCCTAGAATGTTTTTAGTCTCTGAGGCTTACCCCTTAATAAGATCACCCTTTCTAGCTCTTTCTGATCTCTGGCTGGCTGGTTCAACTTAGCTATTCTGGCTCACGCTCCTTTCTAAGCTGACTGTTTAAGTTCTGGCCCAGTTCCACCTCGAAGCCCCATGGTCCCAGAAATAAGACTCAGACTCATTACAAATACCTTGGTCATCTAGCCAGATATCATTATATAAAGATAGCCATTTATTTTAACCTACAGTTTGCCATATGGCTGATTCCCTGCACTCAGATTCCATTCCTCCATCTCCTCACATCTTTTCCGGCTCCCTCTCTCCCAGAATTCTTTCCCTTCCCCATATGCCACGCTATTTCCTGCCTAAGCCATAGGCCATACACAAGATGACCTCTCTCCAGATGACTCATTTAATCTAGCTTCTCTCAGTTTTTGACTGAATTGCTGTGTTTGACCTCATACGAAATTTCACATTCTGTGTTGTGAATATATTTGGGGCTTTTTACCCCACTTTAGATCATTTAGTTCCCCCCAAAAAGACAAAAACTTTTATATGTATAGTAAGCTTAAAGCACTAGAGCCGGGCAGGTGTCAACCCTTGATGCTATTTGTTTACTTCTCTGTCAATCACCCCAGGATATAACTGGCCGCACTCCGTCTGGACCACTCCTGCTTCAACAGGCCAGCCCTCATGGTCATGGTCTCATGATTTACCTACCCCATGGCGACTTCTTCCTTCTTTTCTGAGACCTTATGCCCGGGAACCTTCGCTCCACCTGCTCTCTTCTGCCCAGCCCAAGCTGTAGGCATCTTTATTAGCCAATCATGGGTAACTTGGGGGGCAAGGCTTATACAACAAAAGCTGGTGTGCATGAGGATCTTGTCCTTGAGGATCTTGGGGTACAGAATTTAGCATTTGAATAGAAGCAACATCAGAACAACCTCCTAAAATCTGTTCTAATCTTCTGGCTCCTCATTCTCTGGTTTGTTCTGTCTTCACCTGTGTCTAGTTTGTTCTCTCTCTGCAACCTGTTTCCATACTACTGTCCCAGGAAAACTGCCTCCTCCTTTCTCTTTGCACTGCTCTTTATTTATTAATTTTGGTTTTTTTTTTCAAGACAGGATTTCTCTGTGTAGCCTTGACTGTCCTGGAACTCACTCTGTAGACCAGGCTGGCCTCGAACTCAGAAATCCGCCTGCCTCTGCCTCCTAAGTGCTGGGATTAAAGGCGTGTGCTACCACACCCAGCTTGCACTGCTCTTTCTTATGTAGCCCCTTTTCTCTCTGTTCTCATGAGAGTTGGGCATGTCCTAGTCTGTCAAATCTTTCTCTAATTTGTCACTTGTCTGCCACTCAATTAGACTTCACTTTCAAACATGGGTGCTTCCTTCTATCAACTAACCATATCTTCATTGTTTGGGGTTAAAGGTTTATACTATGTGCCATATCACAGCTAGAAATATTTTTTTTCAGTAAATAACACAATCTCATGGTTCATAGTGTGATCAAATATACTGCAACAGAAGTTCATGTTGTTAAACCCACATATAACCTCCATTCTTGTCACCATGGCCACTTTGTTCATGGTCCCATTGGTCTGTGACAGGAATGGCTGGGGAAGGAGTTTGACTGTACACAGAATGCGTTGTCCTGTTTGCTTGTTTATTGAATTCCTCCTCTTTTGAAGTCATCTTTTGATAACCGTTTACAAGGGATACAATTATGTTCACAATCTTGGTCCCTGTGGAAGGATCTATCTACATACTTCTCCAAATGTCTTTCTCACTATATTTCTTCCAAGTCCTTGATCATCCAGTCAAGCCGTTGGCTCCAGCCCATGAAATAGTGAACAACTGCACATCTGGTTATTTCTCCTTCTAAGCAAAATTTGTGTGTTTGTACAGTTTCCAAATTTCTGCCCACTGTGAAGATATTCTTTCATCTGTGTCTTTCATGATTGTCCCAGAAGGGGTCGTAATGCTGCAGTTGTTCACTTCTGGATAGTGCCTGCATATTGTGTAGAGTCATCAGTAAACCAGGCCCTGTTCTTCTCTTTCACAGCCAACTGATCATAGGGCACACTCCATGAGGCAATAAGTACATACGTGGTAGCAGATGGCATTGCAATGGGAGTAGAATCCATAGGCATTTGGGCAACTTTATATAACTTGCTTATATTCTCAGGCCTCAAGAGCTTTCACGGCCAATCATATAGATACCACTTCCATTTGATGTGTACATCCTATCTTATGAACTATTGGGTTAAATAACACCTAGCTCATAATAGGCAGCTCAGGGTTTCATAGTAAACCTTGTGGCCTATTTTCAATGATTCAGTTCCCACTGCGGCCTAATAGCAGGCCAAGAGCTGTCACAAAGCTGTCACAAAGCTGTCACAAAGCTGCCACAAAGGTGACTAGTTGTCAGTAGACCTTGCTTCAAAATCCCAAAGGTCTCCTTGTTATTTATTCACTTATAGGGGTTTGTCAAAGGCTCCAGACATCATCCCTATCTGCCACTGATACCCTGAGAACCATTGGGTGTGCTGGATCATATGGCCTAAATGATAGAGCAGCCTGCACAGCAGCTGGGACCTACCAAAGAGCCTTCTGTCTCAGATCCCATTCAAAGGCAGCAATTTTGAGTCACTTGGTATACAGACTAAAATACCCAAGTGACAAATGGGCAGTCTCCAAAATAAGTATTGTGCTTCTTTCTTGAGACCCTAGCGTTTATATACTGTCTGAAAAGTCCCCAGAACTCCAAATGTCACACAATTGAAGAAACTATCTGAAGCTGGAAAAATCACACCCTGTAGAGCATGGGGCAAATCATACTCAGCTGCTGTGGGCAGTCTGAAGCAGGCCCATATGCCCTCCCTGGGAATAAAATGAAAATATATCCTTTTAGTATTTCTGTTCTTTTAAAGAAACCAAAATGCCAAAATTGTCATTACATTTCCCCACTTATGTTTGAAGCCATTAATTGTGGTATATATATCAGGAAATCATAAACAGAGACGCTATCAATGAAGTGAGCACTTTTTGGGTCAGTGGACAAAGCTTTCAGGAGACCTCTCCTGCCCTTTCCACTGAAGTGGCTTTGCCTTTGATGCAGGAAAACAGCAGTTGAGCAATCCTTTCACCTGCATTAAAATGCATATTTTTTTTAATATACATCATAAATTTAGGTTCTCATTTGAAATCTTCAGCTATATTTTCTGAATGCACAATAATCCCTGGGAAGTCACTCACTCCACTGCTTCCAGGATCATTCCTACTGTCCCCGAGGGCAAAGGACCATAAACTCCTGTAGATATTTTATAACACTGACTCTTGTGGCCTGCTCCAGAGTCGCACTGCCTGCTCAGAACTGCACTACTCAGGTGAGGTTTGGGGGTCTGCATGTTCCTCCTTGGCTGACAAGGGACAAGCAGCCCATATTTTGATCTGTGACAGATCCATGCCCCAAGGCTATTTCCTGATGCTAAGACATTACCTTGACTATCTCTCTTCACCTGCACTCACTGGTCCAATGGCCGACCTGACACATTGCCTGCACACCTAGATACTCTCGGCTCCGCCATTCCCACACACAGTTTTTCCTGTTGCACATCCATTCCCTCAAACTTTTTCCAAACAGATATGAAGAAGAAGAAGAAAAAGCAGATCTCTGGGAGCAAATCTGGGGATAATCCAGTTGTGGTAGTCCCAATAAAGTTTTTGCTGGAATGTGGAAAGAATATTACCCAACCCATTGTCCTGCCCCAGTTTCTCTACAGCATTTGGAATCAAACTTCCCATTCAGCCTGGATCCATGTTGGGCATCTTAGAGCTGGATTTGGATACTTCATGGGTTCTTCTTTCTTCCCTTTTCTTCCACCGTTTTAGCCCCATCACTAGATAAGGAAGAAAAAAAAAAAAAGGTTTCAGATTACTTCCCTATCTAAACTCAGTTTCCAGTGACTAAATGTGTCATAGTTCCTCTCCATGCTATGCCACTGTCCTAACATTAATCGGCAAAGTTCTTATAAATTAGCCTAACTCTAACAGAACATTCCACTCTTTGATCCAACTGTATAAACACAGGTTCAAATTCTAAGTTTTCTTTTTTGCTTGCTTTTTAAGATGAGCTGAAATTGTTTCTCCTGCTGAATCTACACTATCAGCTATCATGCTCAAACACAGTTTCCTTTGGTTGTCTTTTAACTAGGGTCTTAGTAAAGTGTTTCTCTTACTAAAACTGTAAGATCAACTATATTGACAAGGTCAAGGTTTTAAATTTTTTTTGTCTTTTAAATGTGATATATTCATTCTCCTAGACAGAAGGAAAATTCCTTCTTGTTCCTTCTGCTCCAGGAAAGCTTTTGTCTTCCCTAACCTCATCTTAAAGACTGTTCATGTTATTAACAATTCTATCTCTTTTATAAACTTATAAGCTACTGGAAACCCAATCAGATCTACCTCCCCTGGACCACATAGATCCCATCCAGATAAGTACACCTGCCAATCAATAGCCTAGGTTCTCGCTTGCTACCTGTCTTAGTCATGGTTTCTATTCCTGCACAAAACACCATGCCTAAGAAGCAAGTTGGTGAGGAAAGGGTTTATTCAGCTTACACTTCCACACTGCTGTTCATCACCAAAGGGAATCAGGACAGGAGCTCACACAGGGAAGGAACCTGGANGCAGGAGCTGATATAGAGGGCATGGAGGGTGCTACTTACTGGCTTGTTCAGCTTGCTTTCTTACAGAACCCAGAACTATCAGCCCAGGGATGGCAGCACCCACAATGGGCCCTTCCACATTGATCACTGATTGAGAAAATGCCTTACAGCTGGATCTCATGGAAGCATTTCCTCCAGGGATGCCCCTTTCTCTGTGGTAACTCCAGCTAGTGTCAAGTTGACACAGGACACCAGCCAGTACACCACCTATTCCCGAGGGTGGGACTCCACTCCTGTTCCTGGGGTTGGGACTCCCTCACCACCAACCATCAAGACCTAAGGGTTTCAAATGTACACCCAAGAAAAGATGTTTCTCTTCCAAACATACTTAACTTTATTCTCTACCTGTAGTGTGTATGTGTGTGTTTGTGTGTGTTTCAGCATCTTGTCAAGTCCAGCCATTTACTACATCCAGGACAGCTCCAGAGAAGCAACCCACAGGTGCTCCAGTCTTCTCTCACAGGCACAGATGCTCCTTCATCTCTGTTCACAGATGGTTCCACAGACCCTGGACAGCAAGGAAACAGCCAACTCTCCTAAGACTGGACCAATTCCCCATA
>NC_034590.1:96887509-96896432 GCF_900095145.1 Mus pahari | reverse complement strand
AAAAAAAAAAAAAATGCACGTTCTACTTTATGACTTGGTAGGTCTGAAAACACCCAGCTCATGATGGGCAGTTCAGGTCGCATGGTAACTCCGTGGCCTGTTGTCTTCTGTTCAGTTTCCATTAAGGTCCTATAGCAGGCCAAGATCTGTTGGTCTTTTAAAAAGACAATAATTGTCTGCAGATGATGGTAGAGCTTTGCCCTCAAACCCAAAAGGTCTCTTTTGTGATTAACCTATAGGGGCCCAACAACATTCCTATCTGGTACTGATAGGTCAAATATCATCAGATATTTTGGTTCATATTGTCCGAGTTTAGAGCAACCTGAACCTGTTGTAGAGCCTTCTCCTGTTCCAGGCCCCAAACAAAGCTAGCAGCTTGGTAAATGGACCTGAGTAAGATGCCCAAGTGAGGAATGTGCTGTCTCCAGAATCCAAATAGACCCACTAAACAGTGTGAGTCTTTCTTGGTGGTGGATGGAGCCAGGTGCAATAACTTATCCTTCATCTTAAAAGGAATATCTCTGCATGCCTCCACACTATTGAACTAAGAATTTTACTGAGGTAGATAGATGGTCCTTGAATTTTGGTTGGATTTATTTCCCATCCTCTGATACATATATGTATTACCAATAAGTCCAAAATAGTTGCTACCTCCTGCTCATTTGGTCCAATCAGCATAATGTCAATCTAGTGCACCAGTATGACATTTTGTGGAAGAGACAGATGATCAAGATCAAGATTCTAACTAAGTTATGGCACAGGGCAGAAGAGTTAATATATCCTTGAGGCAAAACTGAAGGTATACTGCTGGACTTGCCAACTGAAAGTAAACTGCTGGTCTTTATGGACAGGTACTGAGAAGAAGGCATTTGCCAGATCAATATCTACATACCAGGTACCAGGAGATGTGTTAATGTGCTTAAGTAAGGAAACTATTTCTGGTACAGCAGCTACAATCAGAGTTACCACCTGATTTAGTTTTCGGTAGTCACCCGTCATTCTCCATGATCCATCTGTCTTCTGCAATGACCAGAGAGAAGAGCTAAAGGAAGATGTGGTGGGGACCACCACCCCTGCATCTTTTAAGACCTTGATAGTGGCATTAGTTTCTGCAATTCCTTTAGGGATGTGATACCATTTTTGATTCACTATTTTCTTTGGCAGAGACAACTCTAAAGGCTTCTATTTAGCCTTTCCAACCACAATAGCCCTCACTCTACAGTTCAGGGAACCAATATGAGAATTCTGCCAATTTCTGAGTATATCTATACCAATTATACATTCTGGAACTGGGGAAATGACCACAGGATGAGTTTGAGGACCTACTGGACATACTGTGAGTTGAACATCAGCCAAAACCTCAATGATCACCCATAATCCCTTAACTGCAGAGCAAAAATGTTCCTTTGGATCTCCTGGAATCAGCATCAATTCAGAGCCAGGATCCAGAAGACCCCGGAAAGTCTGATCGTTTCCTTGACCTTAGTGTACAGTGACCCTTATAAAAAGGGCCATAGGTCCCTCTGGGGGAAAAACTGGAGAAAAGCTAACTGCAAAACTTTCAGGTGTCTTATCAAGATTTTTCCTCAGGGGAACTTGACCACCCCTTCACTCAAGGGGTTCTGGGTCTGCAAACTGGCTCAAGTCTGGAAACTGGTTCACTGGCTGAGATTACCTTTTGCTATGATCCAATGTAGCCTTTCTTTCATTTGAGAATTGTTCTGCTTATATAGATAAACAGAAATGCAGTACGCTTCGTATCTATTTCATGCCTGGAAACATCATGACTTATTAACCAGTATCAAAGGTCCATATGAGTCATGCCACTATAAAATTCACTTTGCCTATGCTGACCATTCATTATGGGTTAGGTCATTATGAATGCTGGTTTGTCCCAATTATGATAACTATGATCTGACAATTAATTAAATGCTGCTACCCCGGGGTCAAATTAAACCCATTGTATTTAATTCATCCACTGGGCAGCAGCATCTCCAACTCTTCAGTCTGGCACAAGGAAAAGGGCAAAACTCTTCAAATGTGCTGGTGCCCCTCTCAGCAGTATGCATCTTATAGGATTAGAGAAGGAAGTGTCTTCTGAGCCTTCCCATTGTGGAGGATTAGGTTTATATAGTGTACCTACTTACTCTAGCATTGCCGTTCCCTGAGCCTTAAAATCCCTTCACCAACACAAAGCCAAGGAATATCAGGCATCTCCAAGTCCTTTCCAGACCATCTTTTGATAAACACTTCAGCCAAGCAATCAAACTTCTGACGCCTTTTTTAACTGAGCGAGCTTCCATATTAAACTTAGAATCTCCACTCATATCAATAAACTCAGCCTGATCTAGTTTTATATTCCTTCTATCGTTATTCCACAACCTTAAAATCCATTCCCATACATATTTCCCAGACTTCTGCTTGAATGAATTAGAAAACTCATTAAGCTCCCAACTAGTGCAGTGCATTCCCTTGTGCACTACAGTTCCTACCTCCTCTCTAGGGCCCTAGGAACAGCAGTCAGAGCTCTTAACCATGGAGCCATCTCTCCAGTCTGAAGTTTGCTAACCTTAAGAAATGCCAGGCAGTGATGGTGCATGCCTTTAGTCCCAGCACTTGGAAGGCAGAGGCAGGCAGATTTCTGAGTTCAAGGCCAGCCTGGTCTACAAAGTAAGTTCCAGGACAGCTAGAGCTATACAGAGAAACCCTGCCTGCAAAAAACAAAAAACAAACAAGAAAAAGAAAGAAAGAATATATACAGCAGAATGCATGGTGTTCCATAGTGTCTATGTATCATCTTTCTGTTATTAATTTTAAATCGAAAGACATTTGGATTGTTTCCATCTTCAGTGAACATGGCTAAGCAAGAACAAGGCATGGTGGTGCAACCTTTTAATCCCAGCATTAGGGAGGCAGAGGCAGGAGGAGCTCTGTGAATTTGAGCCCAGCCTGGACATCTGGGCTACACAAAGAAACTATTAACTATTTCTGGGGAAAAAAAAAACAAAACAAACACACAACACACACACAGACACACACACAAAGGGAAAGAGAGAGAGAGAGAACTGAGCAAGTACCTGTGGAATAGCATGTTCAGTCCTCTGTGCATATGCCAGGGAGTGCTAGATCTGCTTCATGTGGGAGATTTATTTTTAGGCTTTTTGGTTGATTTCCAGACTGACTGGACCAGTTTTCCACCTCATCAACAGTGAATGTGGATTCCTGTTCCTTGTGTCCTCTGCAGCATTTGTTGTTAGTTAAGCTGTTCATTTTTTTTTTTCCCATTCTGACTGGGGTCAGATGAAGTCTCACAGTTGTTTCGACTTGCATTTCTGTAATCGCTAGGGATGGTGAACATTTCTGGAGCTATTTCTTAGTCATTCCTATTTCTTCCCTTCAGAACCCTGTGTTCAGATGCTATGCCCTTATTTTGAATGGGTCCTATGTAGTATTTATACTTTGTTTTTTGAGTTCTTTGTGTATTCCGGTTATGAACACTCTGTCAGACAGACGCACAGCCGCCGAGGACGCTGGTGTCAGGCCCACCAGATAACATCTGATCATCCAACTGAGACTTTAAAAGGCAGGGGACTTGGAACAATGGGTTTCACATTCTGAAGACAGCAGCTGACAGCCCAGAGCACCACTCCCACCAAGGCTCTGTCATAGCTGTGCACTGCCTGCATCCTGGAGGCTCCCTGTCAGCAGCCTCCCAGAGTTGAAGCCTCCTGTGTCACTCGGACTTTGGCACAATCTGCTGGGAGATCTGAAATCACTCTGGGCCATGGGAAGTCATACCTGCTATATCTTTAAGTTTAATACAGACCTGGTGAGCAGAAACCTGATCTTAAACCAACATATTTGCACCAAGACAGGGTAGAAAGGCAGGGAAAATTATGGGTGCATGACAAAGGAAGATAGCCCCCTTGTCCTGAAGTCTGGCTGAAGTCCCTCCCCAGTGAGAGAGAAAGAATTTTAGCAAATTAACATTTGCTGTGAATGATGCTGAATACAGATAAGATTCCTTTCATAGGTAGGTATTTTATATAAGAATAGCAATGAGTTGGACTGAAAACCTGAATGTATATGACCTTGAGTAGGGCCTCATTCCTCTCTTGGATATTTCATGGGAATCTCACAATCTTCCCAGAAACTTTCTTCCTGGAAGTGAAGGGAAAAAAAATCCAGATGGGCAGATGTAGAGTTTTAGGAGATTAGGTCATGAATGTTCCGGGTGTCCTGGCTGATCAAAACCAGCGCTATAATCTCTGACACGTGTCAAGGGCAGTATTTCTCAACTACTTTGAGATGTGTAGACCAAGCTGGTGGAAACAACCTCTGAGCCTGCTTCACTTTCTAGCTTATTAATATTCTTCCTGCCACAGGCTTTCTGGGGCTCCACAATACACTGACCAGAAGGAAAACACTAAACACCTGTTAATTAATTCTTGAGTCCAGCCATTGCAGAAACCACCTCCATCTTGCTGACAGGGTTCAGGTTCCCAGGCTGGAACTAACGACTATCCTGCGACTTCAGGTGTTTCATGTTTGTTTGTTATCCAGTAAAGGCTGTAAAGAGAGACGTTTAGGGCGGTTGTGATGCACGCCTTTAGTCCCAGCACTTGGGAGGGCAGAGGCAGGCCGATTTCTGAGTTCGAGGCCAACCTGGTCTACAAAGTGAGTTTCAGGACAGCCAGGACTACACAGAGGAACCCTGTCTCAAAAAACCAAATAAATAAATAAATAAATAAATAAAATAAAAAAATAAAAGAGAGAGAGAGAGACAGACGTTTTTGTTATTTGCTGTCTAAACTAAGGCACACGAGTCATAAATGTGCAGCTTACCCACTCCTTTGTTCCCTTATCATTCTAAATTCCAGGCCAGTCCAGGATGCAGCCTGACTGCAAAAGCGAAATCAAGGACGCTGAAACAAGGTGACGCTGATGAGGTCCAGTCACCAAAGTTAACATCCTTGCTTAACCCATTGTGTGAAAGTATGACTGATTAATGCAACCGCGCACCCAAGTCCCCCTTGCTTTGTGTTCTCATCCTATGAAAATGCTATATAAACTCTGTTCCGGGATGCGGTTCAGCTCCCAAACTGGCCACCTACATACTCGTGCACAGAAATAAAGCTTTCATTTTTAAGCTTCTATCTCTGAAATGAGTTTTCTCAGATTCTACCCCAACCCAAAATTCACAGACTGCTTCCACCTAGCTTAACTTGAGAGTGGTGTGAAGATCCAGAATCTGTACCATTCCTTAACTATGTGATACTCACGGTCATGGAGTCCCCGCCCACATAGGCGTGTCTACTTCAGACTTGGTCTTAGATTGGCACATGTGGACACTTTGGCCATTTTGGATGAGGGCTAGAAAACAATGACCCAGGAAATCCGGTGATGTAACCTTGGGCGGGACCCCAGGGATCACAGTTCTTAAGTTACTCCCCCCTCCACAGGTTTATGCACAAATACTGCTAACATTCCTATGAGTTCATCACCAAGTCTTGCTTCTGTACCTGCTTCTATGAATTTTCAATTTTTAACTACATTAGGGGGCTCACGGACCTAATATATGACCTTTCTCAGCCCTAGTACCCCACCGCGGCAACCTAGGGCAGGCGATCCAGGGAGCGCCGGGCTGACCACGGAACAGTGCGGGGAGTCCCCATGGCGCCGCGGATGGCCCCGGAAAGGGCCTCCGCTCGGCCTGCATACTTTAAGCCTGGGGCTGTGAGCTTCGCGGACGTGGCCGTGTACTTCTCCCCGGAGGAGTGGGGGTGTCTGCGACCGGCACAGAGAGCCCTGTACTGGGAGGTGATGCGAGAGACCTACGGTCTCCTGGCCTCTCTTGGTGAGAACCTAATTGGCCTCCTGGGGTAGCGCCGCCAGTGACACCCTGGGTCCTGCGATGGAGCCAAGTGTCCTGGGCACGGGCGGTAGGACCCAGTGGGTCGTCCTCCCTGACTCGTGGGGTTTGCTATCTTTCCCTCCAGAAGTCGGGGGCGCCAAACCAGCGCTCATCTGCTGGGTGGAGGAAGAGTCGGAACTGTGGGGACCCGGTGCCCAGGATCCAGAGGTGGCCATGTGCAACACACAAGGNGACTCAGGTGACGGACTGGGTACTCCTGCTTGGGGAAACTTCTGTGTTGCCAGTCTGTGTGGTGTCTTNNAGTGATTGNTCTTACTGCCTGGCAGTTTCTTCCCTCTTTTCCTGTTTCCTGGCCAATGCCATGATGGCTGAGCCCTGGATTCATCTAGAAAGGGGCTGTGATTGTTCTGTCCAGTGCTCTCACCTCGTATCTACAGTGTCACTAGGCTGTACGGGTTGTAGTCCCTCGTCCCCACTCCTCCTCTGCTGCCATCACTGTGGCTGCCTTCTGGAGTCTCCTTCAGCTCTTGTTGTTCACCTCTGACAAGTGCTTAGTCCACTGCACTTGGGAATGGGGACCACATTCTTTATGCTGCATCTGGACATCTGTGCACCGCGCATGCTCAGATGCTGTGGCCTCTCCCCTCCTGTGTCCTGTTTCCATGTGGGGCTGTAGGAATTGAGGGGCAGTAGAAGTCAGAGTCTGAGCTTTGTCATGGTCTCCCAGCAGATTGCAGACATAAGGAGGAAAGGAAGAGACCAAGGGAAGAGACTGAGGCAACTCAGAAGATATTTTCTACAGAAGCTTGGCCTAAGGAGCCACGCCCCTCCTCTGATGCCCCTCCTTGCAACTTGGAGCTGCTGTCCAAGGACTCTCAGCAGGGGCACCCCACTGTTGCTGTGCACAACGTTATCCTAAAAGCAGACAAGCGTCGTGAGTGTCATTTGTGTGGGAAGAGTTTTGCCCAGCGGCCCACCTTGGTGGAGCANCTGTACACTCACACAGGTGAAAAGCCATTTCGTTGCCCAGACTGTGACAAGTGTTTCGGCCGGGCTTCTTCTCTGAGCATGCACCGAGCCATACACCGAGGGGAACGGCCTCATCGGTGTCCTGACTGTGGGAAGACTTTTACCCAGCGGTCCACACTGGTGGCGCACATGTACACTCACACAGGTGAAAAGCCATTCCATTGCCCCGACTGCAACAAATCTTTCAGCCGGCCTTCTTCCTTGAGCTCGCACCGGGCCATACACAGAGGGGAACGGCCTCATTGTTGCCCTGACTGTGGCCGAGCCTTCACGCATCGCTCTGGCCTCATTGCCCATCTCCGTGTCCACACTGGGGAGAAGCCTTACTGTTGTGCTGATTGTGGACGCTGCTTCAGCCAGAGCTCTGGGCTCCGTGAGCACCAGCGGGTGGTTCACAGCGGCGTGACCCCCTTTACTTGCACTCACTGTGGCAGAGCCTTTGCGGATTCCAAATATCTTCGGCGCCACATGCGCATCCATACAGGTGAAAAGCCTTATTCATGCCCTGACTGTGGACGATGCTTTCGCCAGAGCTCTGACATGGCAGCCCACAGGCGGACCCACACTGGTGAACGTCCCTACCCCTGCCCTCAGTGTGGCAGACGCTTTCCCACAAAGTCGGCTATGACAAAGCACCACTGGATCCATCGGCCAGGAGCCAAAGGCCATAGGGACAGAGAAGCCAGTCAGTTATCAATATCCCTGGACCCTAGCCAAGAGGACACAGATCCACCTGTGGGCTTCCAGCATTACCCAGAGATATTCCAGGAGTGTGGGTGATGGTCCTAAAGGTGCCAATATAAAGGGTGAGATATGTACATTGTTTGAGGCTCAGAGGCTTGAACCTATGGCATCCTCNGGAAGTCACAGTCAGTCTAGCTAGTGCTGGTCCTGGGCACCCGGTACAGTCTTCTAGGTGGTTTCCAGATGCATCTGCACAAACTCGGATCCTACTGTCTTAGCATCTATTGGGCTGGGCTGGGCAACCCCACTAGAGCTCTATGAGAATCGAGGCAGAGGCCTGAGGATGAAGAGAGCCTCGTTGAAGTAATTGTGTCTTTAATGCAGAGGCTGAAGTTGATGGCTCTGTGTGGATTGAGCCAGCTGTATTCTCCAGGATTGAGTTACTGGTCAAGAGCCTGGTGTGGCGGTTCCTGCCTGTGATGCCCACACTGGGGAGGTAGAGACAGGAAGAGCAGGAATTTGAGACCAGTTTGGGTCACCTGGGACTGAATCTAAAACTAAATAAAATTACAACTGTAATTAATTACGGTTTAAAAAGCAAAGTAACAAAGGCCTAATTTTCTAGGTTCTCTGGAAAAAAATCCAAAATATTCAGCCAAGCAAACAAGACAGAACAGTTGTGTGGTCCATTCTCAGGACTCCATACACTGTGTGTGCTGGCACGTGCTTGGCTGCAGCACTTGGTAGCTGGTGACACACGGATGTCAGAAGTTTAAGGCTGCCCTCAGTTACAGACAGACAGACAGACCTGTGGGAACTAAAAGGGGGTGGGGGAAGGAGGGGGGAGGGAGGATAGCCCGGTTCTGGCCAGAGTTCCTCCTGTGCTCTGGGCTGGCAGACACTTTCCACTCGGCCTCAGGAGGGCATCTAAGCCACTGACCCCACTCGATGGGGGGGCAGATAAGGGGCAGCCTCGAAACCAAGGGGCCCTGGGCGACACCCTGGGCGACACCCTGTGCCCCAGGATTATGGGAGAGAGGGCTGAGGGAGAGAGGTTCCCACACAGGCGAGAGTCTGCATAGTGGACCTTCATGAACAGAGACAGTCTGTGGTTTTAGAGCTTTATTGTAGAAAGGCAGGGGGAAGGAGAGAAGGGAGAGAGAGAAAGAGAGAGAGAGAGAGAGAGAGACCTGCCATGGCCAAGAGGAGAGAAGGGGGAAAAGGAGAGAGAAAGGCTAGAGAGAAGAGGGAGAGAGGAAGAGAGTGAGAGGAGAATAAGAACAAGAGTGAGGAGGGGCCCAACAGCTGCTCTTTTTTTTTTTTTTTTTTTTTTTT
>NC_034590.1:96886284-96887472 GCF_900095145.1 Mus pahari | reverse complement strand
GGTTACAAGCCACCATGTGGTTGCTGGGATTTGAACTCCAGACCTCTGGAAGAGCAGTCAGGTGCTCTTACCCACTGAGCCATCTTACCAGCCCCGCCAACAGCTGCTCTTATGGTAGGCTGCTATTTTTACTGTTGCTAGGTAACTGGGGAGGAGTTAAGCCTGAAGGTCAGAGGTTTGGGACATTGCCTATGTGACTACTAACCATGCTTCTCTTGTGGGGGAGGATTGGGCCTTAACTTCCACAGGAGCCAGGGTTCCAAGAGACATGAGAGAATTCCTTCTGTCCCATGTAGGTGAATTATTGCCACTGGGTCCGAGGGTTACACACCTCAGCTTGACTGGAGACCAGACTGTGTATAGCCCAATGCCCAACACAGACAGACAGACAGACAGACAGACAGACAGACAGACACACACACACACACACAAAGTTCAGATCAGGTCAGGGCTACAGCTCCCATGATTGATTTCAGTGTTGGAAGGAGAGAACCAGTTCTTGAAGACAGTGGAATTTAGGATTTTCTGAATCAAGGAGGGTGTGTACAAAATTGAATGGCATAGAAGGAAAAAGAAAGAAAGAAACAAAAAAAATTTTCATTTGTATTTTATGTTATGGCTTTTAAAGTTCTTCCTGCCTATCACCTTGTTGGCCTTTCCTCTGTGCCTGGGAGAAGAAGCAGCTTGAAGAATATTCCCAGTCAGGAGGAGGCCCCTGGGGCAGATATCTGACCCTACCCCAAGTAGGAAGCAGGTTGTGCTCACCCTGCCCTACCATCCACCTCTCTGTCCACCAGGGAGACTCCTGCTAGCCAGCAGCTCCTGAATTAGGAGCGGAAGGCCCTGGTCTGGGCCTTTGTAGCCACTCTTAGACTCCATACCTGTTTGAACTGGAGAAATCTGGGCCTTTCCATCCCTTTGGGCTCAAAGAGTGATCAGAGGAGGCTAAGCAACTGGCCCAAGATCCCAGAGAAGCTGCAGGGTCACAGTCCACTGCTGCCTTTTAAAACTGTGTCTCTGGGTAGATGCACATGTGCATGCAGATGCCNGTGGAGGCCAGGATAGGGCGGCCGGAGCTACAGGCAATTGTGAGGGGTCTGATGTGGGCATTGGGAACCAAACTGGTTCTTTGGAAGAACAGCAAGTGCTCTTAACCTCTGACCCATCTCCTCAACACACAATTACTTT
>NC_034590.1:96878751-96885399 GCF_900095145.1 Mus pahari | reverse complement strand
GGAGCTTGTGAAGGCAACTGTTAGTACTTTGTAAAGCTGAGTATCCAAATTCAATCCCCAGCTATTTTGTGGGTTATTTCTTCCACCCTTGCAGCCCCCTAGCACTACATAAGAAAGAAAAACAGGGTAGAGAGAGAGAAAAGGAAAGAGATCCCTGAATAACTCAGGTATCAGAAATTCGGCGATGTCATCCTTAGAACGGTTCTGCTACTAGGGACCTTGAGTTCATTGGGGCAAGTTTGATATTTGTTAGAATACTTAATTCCTTTTTTTCCCTCTTCCTTGCACACAACCACTTAACAGACCCCAACCAACTAACCACATGCCCTCTCGGGGTCCTAGCATCTATAGACCCTCTGAAAAGTCCCCAAAATGCCAATCGTCACACAATCACAGAAAGTACCTGCAGTTGGCAAAATCACTCCCCTGTCAGAGCAGGAGGGAAGTTTTAGTCAGCAGTTGTGGACAATCTGAAGCAGACCCACATCCCACACCTGGGGTTAAAATTAAAACATTCTTACAATGCTTTTGTGTCTTTTAAGGAATCCAAAATGGCAAAATTGTCACTATATTTCCTTACTTCTGTTTGAAGCCATTAATTGTGGTGTCTATATCAGGAAATCATAAACAGAGACAGTATGAATGAGGTGAGCAACGTTTGGGTCAGTGGACAAGGCTTTCAGGAATCTCTCCTGCTCTTTCCACTGAAGTGGCTTTGCCTTTGGAGCAGGAAAACAGCAGTTGAGCAATCCTTTCACCTGCATTAAAATGCATCTTTTTTTTACATATATCATAAATTTAGTTTCTCATTTGAAATCTTCAGCTATATTTCCTGAATGCACAATAATCCCTGGGAAGTCACTCACTCCACTGCTTCCAAGATCATTCCTACTGTCCCCGAGGGCAAAGGACCATAAACTCCAGTAGATATTTTATAACACTGACTCTTGGGGGATAGAGTAAGAGAGTTATCTGCGGCCTGCTCCAGAGCCACCCTGCCTGTTGTAGCGTGCATTAGAACTGCACTACTCAGGTGAGGTGTTGGGGTCTGCATGTTCCTCCTTGGCTGACAAGGGACAAGTAGCCCATATTTTGATCTGTGACAGATCCATGCCCCAAGGCTATTTCCTGATGCTAAGACATTACCTTGACTCTCTCTCTCACCCGCACTCACCGGTCCCATGGCAGACCTAACACATTGCCTGCACACCCAGACATCTAGACCTGCTTTCTGGTGTGTACTGAGATGAACCGTTGCCTTAGAGATGCCTTGTTCACACTTTTGTTGCAAATGAACATATTTCCCACAGTTAAAGTGCCAAGCATTTTGAGATCTGAGACCTCTAGTGGCTTGGTCATAGTGTCTTTGCAAATGACTGCATTCCCTGCAATTGACACACTGGGCAGTTTGATATTGGAGACCCCTAGCTACACCTCGACCTTTGATATTAGCATACTGCACCTTAGAACCAGTATTGGTTGTTCCCCTTATCCACTCATTCATAGCTGCTGCCCGCACCTTTGACGTTTAGTTTTGTTTTTTTAACATTTGGTATTTGAATTTTCAAATTCTAAGGTCTCTATCGATGCCTGCCTCAATTCAGGGTCTGACAGGGCATTGTTTACAGCTGAGATTAATCTTCATGGGTTCTTCTTTCTTCCCTTTTCTTCCACCGTTTTAGCCCCATAACTAGATAATTAAGAAAAAAAGGTTGGGGCTTGAGAGATGGCTCAGCCGGTAAGAGCACTGACTACTCTTCCGAAGGTCCTGAGTTCGAATCCCAGCAACCACATGGTGGCTCACAACCACCCATAATGAGATCTGATGCCCCCTTCTGAAGACAGCTACAGTGTACTTATTTATAATAATAAATAAATTTTTAAAAAGTTACAGAGATAAGATTACTTCCCTATCTAAACTCAGTTTCCAGTGACTAAATGTGTCATAGTTCCTCTCCATGCTATGCCACTGTCCTAACATTAATCAGTATAGTTCTTATAAATTAGCCTAACTCTAACAGAACATTCCACTCTATAATCACAGGTTCAATTTCTAAGTTTCATTGATTGCCTTTTATTATAATGTGTTTCTCCTGCTGAATTTACACTATCTGGTATCATGCCCAAACACGGTCTCCTTTGGTTGTCTTTTAACTATGGACTTAACATGTTTCTCTTACTAAAACTATATTATCAACTGTATTCACAAGTTCAAGGTTTTACATTTCCTTTGTCTTTTAAATGTAATATATTCAGTCTCCTAGACAGAAGGAAAATTCCTTCTTGTTCCTTCTGCTCCAGGAAAGCTTTTGTCTTCCCTAACCTCATCTTAAAGACTGTTCATGTTATTATACATCGTGGTGCGGAGCCTAGTCCGCACCACGATGTACAACGTCCACAAGCAGTTCCACCGTTTTAGCCCCATCACTAGATAAGGAAGAAAAAAAAAAAAAGGTTTCAGATTACTTCCCTATCTAAACTCAGTTTCCAGTGACTAAATGTGTCATAGTTCCTCTCCATGCTATGCCACTGTCCTAACATTAATCGGCAAAGTTCTTATAAATTAGCCTAACTCTAACAGAACATTCCACTCTTTGATCCAACTGTATAAACACAGGTTCAAATTCTAAGTTTTCTTTTTTGCTTGCTTTTTAAGATGAGCTGAAATTGTTTCTCCTGCTGAATCTACACTATCAGCTATCATGCTCAAACACAGTTTCCTTTGGTTGTCTTTTAACTAGGGTCTTAGTAAAGTGTTTCTCTTACTAAAACTGTAAGATCAACTATATTGACAAGGTCAAGGTTTTAAATTTTTTTTGTCTTTTAAATGTGATATATTCATTCTCCTAGACAGAAGGAAAATTCCTTCTTGTTCCTTCTGCTCCAGGAAAGCTTTTGTCTTCCCTAACCTCATCTTAAAGACTGTTCATGTTATTAACAATTCTATCTCTTTTATAAACTTATAAGCTACTGGAAACCCAATCAGATCTACCTCCCCTGGACCACATAGATCCCATCCAGATAAGTACACCTGCCAATCAATAGCCTAGGTTCTCGCTTGCTACCTGTCTTAGTCATGGTTTCTATTCCTGCACAAAACACCATGCCTAAGAAGCAAGTTGGTGAGGAAAGGGTTTATTCAGCTTACACTTCCACACTGCTGTTCATCACCAAAGGGAATCAGGACAGGAGCTCACACAGGGAAGGAACCTGGAGGCAGGAGCTGATATAGAGGGCATGGAGGGTGCTGCTTACTGGCTTGTTCAGCTTGCTTTCTTACAGAACCCAGAACTATCAGCCCAGGGATGGCACCACCCACAATGGACCCTTCCACATTGATCACTAATTGAGAAAATGCCTTACCATGCTGGATCTCATGGAGGCATTCCCTCAAGTAATTTCCTAAGAAAAGATGTTACTCTCCCAAACTTATTTAACTTTATTCTCTACCTGGTGTTTGTGTGTGTGTGTGTGTGTGTGTGTGTGTGTGTGTGTGTGTGTGTGTGTGTGCATGCATCTGTGTGATTGTATGTGTGTGTATGTATCAGCATCTTGTCAAGTCCAGCCATTTACTACATCCAGGACAGCTCCAGAGAAGCAACCCACAGGTGCTCCAGTCTTCTCTCACAGGCACAGATGCACCTATTGGGCCTGCTCCTTCCTCTCTGTTCACAGATGGTTCCACAGACCCTGGACAGCAAGGAAACAGCCAACTCTCCTAAGACTGGACCAATTCCCCATACCCATTTTCTTAGGTTTCCCAGAGACATGTCACCCCAAAGTCAGCAGGAAGTAGTCAGACANCATGACAACCCTATTCCTGCTTCACCATCACCTCTTTCTAATTTTCCATTTNTTAATTAAACCAAAATGGGGAAATGTTCGCATTTCTTCTAGGCTCTGCCCCAGTTTCCTGCCAACAGCCAGATATTCCTGACTCATTATAAAGGAACTGCTTGCTCCCTACTTTTGCTCTTTTGCTCTCTAACCCTCTTCCCCCTCTTCCCATTCCCCTGTCCCCCTCTCTACATGTGTTCTCTCTCTCTCTCTCTCTCTCTCTCTCTCTCTCTCTCTCTCCCTATCTCTCTGTCTCCCTGCCTCTGTCTCTATTAAGCTATCAACTCCCCTCCGCATGCCTTAAATAAACTCTATTCTATACTGTACCATTGTTAGCTGGTCTCTCAGGGGAATGGATGCCTGAGCATGAACCCGCAGAGGCACTCCATTCACCTACATCATACTGTGCCTCCACCAATATCCCTGGCTTCTTTTTCTTTTTTATAAAGCACAAACAGCTCTCAATGATGACAAATAGAGATGATATTCCTTTCATAGGTAGTTATTTTTATATTAAAATAACAATGAGTCAGACTTAAAGCCTGACTCTAAGTAGAACCTCATTCCTCCCCGGACTCTCACAAACAGCCCAGAAATCTCAACTCCCTCCTAAGAGTGAGGCAGAGAAATCCAGATGGCAGGTTTACATCTAACCTTTTAGAAGATTAGAAGGTCGGGAGGGTCCCAGGTGTCCTGGCTGATCAAAGATCATCTCTGTGATCTCAAATCTGTATCAGGAGCAGTCAGTATTCCTCAACTATTAGAGATTTGTAAACCAAGCTGGTGGAACCACCCCAACTGGAGGCCTGCTTCATTTTCTAGCTTATAACAGCTGTCCTTCCACAGGCTTGCTTCCAACGCCATAATACACTGACCACAAATAAAATACTAAACATCTATTCACAGGCCGCTTCCACCTAGCTGACCTTGAGAGGGCTGTGGGTCTCCTGAGCCCATGAAACCCTCAACTGCATGTGGTCCTCACAGGCAGGGAGTCTCTCCCACGTGGGCCTGTCAGCCTGGGACTTGTTCTCAGACTGGCACTTGTAGACTCTGTGGCCATTTTGGATGAGGGCTAGAAGACATTGGTGCAGGAAGTCAAGTGATGCAACNCTGGGCAGCTGCTTGTGGACGTTGTACATCGTGGTGCGCACTAGGCTCCGCACCACGATGTACAACGTCCACAAGCAGGTGGCAGAGCCTTTGCGGATTCCAAATATCTTCGGCGCCACATGCGCATCCATACAGGTGAAAAGCCTTATTCATGCCCTGACTGTGGACGCTGCTTTCGCCAGAGCTCTGAAATTCCAGCCCATAAGCGGACCCACACTGGTGAGCGTCCTTACCCCTGCCCTCANTGTGGCAGGCAGTTTCGCACAAAGTCAGCTATGACAAGTCACCAGTGGGTCCATAGACCAGGAGCTAAAGGCCATAAGGACAAAAAAGCCAGTCAGTTATCAATATCCCTGGACCCTAGCCAAGAGGACACAGATCCACCTGTGGGCTTCCAGCATTACGCAGAGATATTCCAAAAGTGCGGGTGATGGTCTTAAAGGTGCCAGCATTGAGGGTAAGATATGTACATTGTTTGAGGCCCAGAGGCTTGAACCTATGGCAACCTCCGGAAGTCACAGTCAGTCCAGCTAGTGCTGGTCTGAGCACCGTCAGTCTTCTAAGTGGTTTCCAGATGCACCTGTGCATCTGCACACACTTGGTATCTACGTCTCTTTGCATCTATTGGGCTGGGCTGGGCTGGGCAACCCCACTAGAGCTCTATGAGAAGTAGGGCAGTTTCCTGGCTCGGAAGTATTGAGAGGCCTGAGGATGAAGAGAGCCTCGTTGAAGTCTCTTTAATGCAGAGGCTGAAGTTGATGGCTCTGTGTGGATTGAGCCTGCTGTATTCTCCAGGATTGAGTTACTGGTCAAGAGCCTGGTGTGGCGGTTCCTGCCTGTGATGCCCACACTGGGGAGGTGGAGACAGGAAGAGCAGGAATTTGAGACCAGTTTGGGTCACCTGGGACTGAATCTAAAACTAAATAAAATTACAACTGTAATTATGGTTTAAAAAGCAAAGTAACAAAGGCCTAAGTTTCTAGGTTCTCTGGAAAAAAATCCAAAATATTCAGCCAAGCAAACAAGACAGAACAGTTGTGTGGTCCATTCTCAGTACTCTGTACACTGTGTGCTGGCACGTGCTTGGCTGCAGCACTTGGTAGCTGGTGACACACAGATGTCAGAAGTTTAAGGCTGCCCTCAGTTACAGACAGACAGACAGACACACACACACGAAGTTCAGATCAGGTCACGGCTACAGCTCCCATGTCTTGATTTCAGTGTTGGAAAGAGAGAACCAGTTCTAGAAGACAGTGGAATTTAGGATTTTCTGAATCAAGGAGGGTGTGTATGAAATTGGATGGCATAGAAGGAAAAAGAAGGAAAGAAACAAAAAACCCATAAACGATTTCTGCTGTTCATTTGTATTTTGTTATGGCTTTTAAAGTTCTTCCTGCCGGGCGTGGTGGCACACGCCTTTAGTCCCAGCACTCAGGAGGCAGAGGCAGGCAGATTTCTGAGTTCAAGGCCAGCCTGGTCTACAGAGTGAGTTCCAGGACAGCCAGAGCTACACAGAGAAACCATCTCGAAAAACCTAAAAAAAAAAAAAAAAGTTCTTCCTGCCTATCACCTTGTTGGCCTTTCCTCTGTGCCTGGGAGAAGAAGCAGCTTGAAGAATATTCCCAGTCAGGAGGAGGCCCCTGGGGCAGATATCTGACCCTACCCCAAGTAGGAAGCAGGTTGTGCTCACCCTGCCCT
>NC_034590.1:96876252-96877797 GCF_900095145.1 Mus pahari | reverse complement strand
ATCACAGCCATGTGGGCTGCTGTCCCCAAACAGACAAAAACCAACAACCAGGCAGGGCCTGGAGAAATGGCTCGGTGGGCTGAGAGTATGGACTGCTCACCCAGAGGTCCTGAGTTCAATTCCAGACAACGTGTCAGATGTCTCCCTACTTCCTGTCAAGTCTTGCTGCTGGTTAGAGCTGCTGTGAGCACCATGTGTGCACACTTACTATAATTAAAACTAATAGTAAAACAACAACAACAACAACAAAAGTCGGAAACAGGAGGCGGAGCTTGGGAAGACTGCCGACACGATGTAAGCAGATAATAAAGCTGAGAACCCCAATTCAATCCCCAGCACCCACAGTGAGCAGCTGGGTGGTACTGATAAGACATCCCTGAAGCTCACTGCCAGGCATAGCCAGTCTCATTGGTGGGCTCTAGAGCAAATGTGAGACTGTCTCAGAGAAGCAGGCGAGGCCCCTGAGAGTGACTTGACAGGTGTTCTGGTCTCCATGTGCACACTATTATTGTTTATAATAATAATAGACTCTAGGACAGTCTGGGGGAGCTGGTTCTTTCCTGTATGTTCCATATCAAATTCAGGTCACCAGGGCTATACAGCAAGCATGTGTACCCTCTGCCCCAGCTTGACAGCCTATGCTTAGCATTTTAAAGCTTATAGTTTTGGTATCACAAACTATCCTTTTTGTCATTGAGCACCACACACAGTGTCATTCGCATTGTGCACATTCTGAAAGGGAAGCCTGCAACTTATGGTCAATGACATCTCCATGTATTGGTGTGTGTGTGTGTGTGTGTGTAGGAATGTGTGACCTCAGCTTGGGTTTATAGGTTTTTAGAATGAAGTGACTCATTTAAGCACAGGAGAGAGGACTCTGGTTAAACATGCTTTTCTTGCTGAAGATCGGGGAACAATTCCCAGCACGCACACTATGGCTCACTACCACCCACAACACCGTTCCCAGTGATCTCTGCTGACCTCCGAGGGTACCAGGCATGCACAGTACACATACATACACACGTACAAGCAGATAGTTTCAACACTGGAGACGCTGAGGCTGGATTTGAGTTCAAGGTCAGTCTGAGTTACAGAATGACACCTGTCTCAAGAAAAGAAATCAGTCATTTGGAGCCAGAGTTGTAATTAGACCCTTCTTAGCATGAGGATGGCCCTGGGTAAGGTCCCAACGATGAAAAAAAAAAAAAGAAAGAAAAGAAATCTGCTGGATGTGGTCGCCTCTCATCCCAGCATTCAAGAGGAAAAGGTAGGTGCACCTCTATGAGTAAGAGGCCCAATTCCATATTCTCATTTTCTAGCTAGTACTGGATCCACTTTTTTTAATTTGTTTTTTAATTTTTTCCTTTTTTTTTATTATTTTCTTTATTTACATTTCAAATGCTATCCCAAAAGTTCCCTATACCCCCCCGCCCCTGCTCCCCTACCCACCCACTCCCACTACTTGGCCCAGACCTTCCTTCATATAAAGTTTGCAAGACCAAGGGGCCTCTATTCCCAGTGATGGCCGATTAGGCCATCTTCTGC
>NC_034590.1:96862222-96870414 GCF_900095145.1 Mus pahari | reverse complement strand
ACCTGAGTTCAAAACATCATTTCCTAAGTAAGTTCTGAGAAACTGGAGACTTTCACAAAGAAGGAGGAAGAGGAGAAGCAAAACAAAAAGCAAAACATGGCAGCTCATGCTTGCAGTCCCCATCCGGAAGGATTCCTGGAGGCCCAGGCCATCTTGGGCTACAGAGCGAGACTTTATCTCTCTCTCTCTCTCTCTCACACACACATGCACACACACACCAATTTAATGAATTAAATATAGACAGAAACATCAGAAAACCATGACAGTCTAATGACATGTTACATGCCTTGTTGCAAAACATGTCATTGGTTTCTCTTATCAGCCAGCCATTGTACCACCTCACAGGGCCACATGGTGGCTACAGTAAAATAAACATTTGAGAAGACTCGCAGGTAACCTTTGCTACTGTAAATATACTGTGCTGGAGCTTACTGCTTTGTGGTTTCTTCTCTCTTCCACCTTTCTCCACACTTTCTCCAACCCCTTTCATCACTATTATCAACCCTGGTATCAACCAGATAAGAAAGAAACAAGGACAGAAGAGAAAGACACACACACACACACACACACACACACACACACAGACACAGAGAGAGACAGAACAGAGAAAGAGACAAGAGGTAGAGACAGATTGACAGACAGAGAGACAGGGAGACAGACAGAGGGAAAGAGATAGAAGGATCCTCAAATCTATTTCTTTCCTTTTGTTTATTTGACCGTGACTACTAACAAATGGGAACCACCAACCCCACCTCTCGGCACTCTGGCATTTGTACACCCTCTGAAAGATTCCAGGAATTCCAAACATCACACATGGCAGAAACTGCAGCTGGTAAAATCATGGCCCTGCTAGAGCATGAGGCAATTAATAGTCACGTGCTGAGGACACGCTAAAGCAGTCCTATACCCCCACCCCTGGAATGAAAATGAAAACATATTCTTATACAATTTCTATGGTTTTTGAAGAAACCAAAACTCCAAAATTGTCACGACAGTCACCACGATTTGTTGTAGAGTCCTTTAGAGGACCAGAACCAAGTGGTGACACATATCAGAATGTCAATACATTGAGTGAGTGTCTTGGACATTTTTCCCTGCTGTGGTAAACACCATGAACAAGGAAACTTACCAGAGAAAGCATTCTATCTGAGGCTCACAGTACTCTCCTCTGTGGAAAAGACTGGGTCTCCTCTCAGCTGCCTCAGCTGCCTGTAGCTCCTCTCCTTCCTTTGCCCCCTTTCCTCAATGTTCCTTGAACCTCAGGTACAGGAGTTGTGCCGAAGCTGAATCAGCAGGCGCTTGACTGTAGTATGATTTAGTTTGAAGGACCCCATGCCCTTCGGTGTTAGTTGCCTCCTGGAATTTTGGGAACAGGAAAGTGTCTGAGAGCTGGGAGTAGCTATCCCTCATGGGAAAGTTTCATTTAACTAGGCCATCCTGGTCTTTAGTGAGTTCCAGGACATCTGGGCTGACAAATTGTGTCTGGAAACCACACACACACACACACACACACACACACACACACACGGAAATAAGGAAGCAAAAAGCATGGCTGAGCAAGTACCTGTGGAAATCTGTGTTCAGTCCTCTGTGCACATGCCAGGGCATGCCAGAGCTGCTTCGTGTGGGAGATTTAATCTTAGGTTGACTTCCGGGCTGACTGACCGGGTTTCCATCCCGTCAA
Organism: Mus pahari; assembly: GCF_900095145.1. Taxonomy (NCBI): domain Eukaryota; kingdom Metazoa; phylum Chordata; class Mammalia; order Rodentia; family Muridae; genus Mus; species Mus pahari. The sequence continues at coordinate 96,868,730 of NC_034590.1, read as the reverse complement.
CAGTGAACGTGCGGCTGCTCCCTATCCTCTCCTGCATTTGTTGTGGGTTATTTTGTTGCTGTTGTCTTCCATTCTGACTGGGGTCAGATGAAGTCTCACAGTTGTTTCGACTTGCATTTCTGTAATCGCTAGGGATGGTGAACATTTCTGGAGCTATTTCTTAGTCATTCCTATTTCTTCCCTTCAGAACCCTGTGTTCAGATGCTATGCCCTTATTTTGAATGGGTCCTATGTAGTATTTATACTTTGTTTTTTGAGTTCTTTGTGTATTCCGGTTATGAACACTCTGTCAGACAGACGCACAGCCGCCGAGGACGCTGGTGTCAGGCCCACCAGATAACATCTGATCTTCCAACTGAGACTTTAAAAGGCAGGGGACTTGGAACAATGGGTTTCACATTCTGAAGACAGCAGCTGACAGCCCAGAGCACCACTCCCACCAAAGCTCTGTCATAGCTGTGCACTGCCTGCATCCTGGAGGCTCCCTGACAGCAGCCTCCCAGAGTCGAAGCCTCCTGTGTCACTCGGACTTTGGCACAATCTGCTGGGAGATCTGAAATCACTCTGGGCCATGGGAAGTCATACCTGCTCTATCTTTAAGCTTAGTACAGACCTGGTGAGCAGAAATCTAATCTTGACCCACTGTATTTGCACCGAGACATGAAAGCTATGGGTACAGGAGAAAGAAAGAGCTCCTTGCCCAGAAGTCTGCGGAAGCCTCTCCCCAGCTGAAAAGCAAGAATCCCGGAAATTAACGTTTTAGTGGAGTGGTGGTTTTGTTGTGCACTGTAAAAAGATTATCTTTGTATGATTCAAATGCTGATTTCTGGATCTGATTGCAGGCAGGACTTATACTGTCATTATAATGAAGCAGCTCCGGCTCAGTATTTTATAAGATTGGTCTCCATCGGCTTGTGATTGGTTAAATAGGGTCTGAATGGCCAATAGATGGTCTGGAGAAGAAAGACGAGACTTCTGGTTACAAGGAGAGCTCTCAGTGGGAGCCAGAGAGGCAGGAGTTCCTAGCCAGACTTGGAGAAGGAAGCAAGGATTAAGGGAGGACTAACTAAAAGGTAATAGACCACATGAGGGGACATAGGCCAGGTCAATATTGCCAGATTAGACTTGCTGAGAATCTGCCCAGCAATAGCGCCTAAACTTCTAATACATATAATAACAGTCAGTGTCATTACTCAGAGCAAGGGCGAGCATAGAAAGACCAGCATGGTTAAGTTTGGCGTCCAATGTAAGAGCACATAATGTCAAAGCTTCAGGCCTTCGAAAAGCAGAGAACCAATACTTCCCATAGCAGTTTCTAGCTGGGCGGGAGGTGGTGGTCCGGTCGAGAGATGCCTAGAGCCCCTGATGAGCAGCAAAGCCTGGAAGGAAAGGGGAACCAGGGAACCGAAGCCTCAGGGCGCTTCACTTGCGCAGCTCCTTCAGAGGCCCTGCTGTGCTGCGGAGCTAACTCCCGCTGTCCCGCTGTCACAGCTCCGCAGCAGTGTCCCCCGCATTCGCCTGGCTGCGGCGGAGCCAGAACCTACCGCAACTAGTAAAGAGCACCCACACTGCAGCCGGCAGCAGCGCAGATCCAGTTCATCCTCGGGAGACCAGGTAGAAACGGCGGCCGCAGCGCGGGCCCAGCATCTTCCCAGAGCTGGGGCGAGTAGGCGAGGTGCCAGCTGGTGCGTGGCAAGGTGAGGCTGGACTCTCATGAGAGCACAAACAGCAGACAGTTCAGAGTGGCAGGAGGGGACAGGCTGCACAAAGCAGGCCAGCCTACGCAAAGAAGCTGCCAAGGCTAGACTAGGAGAGCCAGCAGCCAGCGCGATGAGCCGGCGGCCGTGCAGCAGAAAGAGCCTGCACTGGTGCAGAAGGCGGCAGGACAGAGCCGCTTGTCACAGCAGAAGGCATGCCAGCAAAAGCATACAGAAAGAGTGTTAAGAAAAATGAAAAAGGCGAAACCACAGAAGGATGGAAAAAAATGTAGAGAAAATTAAATGCAGTAAAAGATATAAAGTTCAAAAACGGTAAAAGAGAAATAAATGCGCACAGAAAGTAATGTCTCTGAAGAAGAAAACGAGAAGTAGAAGTGTTTTGAAAGATACATATATGCTGAAGAAAAGAAACTGACATTTCTGACATAGACAGAAATACTGAGTTTGAATATAAAATAATGTCTCCGAAGAAAGGAGAAAGAAAGTAAGTAAAAATGTTCTGTAAATGTGCATAATAAAGAGAATTGTCCAAAGGAAAGAGAGAATTAAAGAGATTAAAAGAAAATAATTTATTTGTTTTAAAAAAATGGAAAATACAATGACAGAAGGCATGTGGATTCTGTATAAATTTTGTTTAAATTATCAGCAAATAATTATATTTTCAGTAATGATTGCAATTTTATAAATCCTTTTCCAGTGAGATCAGAATAAAGCAGACTTAGAGAATGGAAAGACTGAAAAATTCAATACTAGATTGGAGGCGACAGAAAGAGATCAGAAAATCCTTTGATTCAGAATAAAGGGTCTTCAGAGGAATTCAGTCTAAGGCCTACAGCGCCCCCTTGTGATAACATCACAGAATGGCAGCCTATCGACATGCTAAGTAAAAAGGCTTCAGCTATGACCCGACCTAATCAGACTAGATATTGTAATAATATTGTCAAGGATCAATTACTAGATGAAGGTCTATATGCTGAGTTAAAGGTAAAGATTCTGTTTGTGATACTACCTTAAAGCAATTTCATACAATAAATTATGTGTTTCATTTTGTAGAGTTCAGAGACTTAAGATATAAACATATGTTAATACATCATAGAATTGATACTTACTCAAGATTTCAATATGCTTCTGCCTTGGGTTCTGAAAAGGCTGATTATGAGATTTCACGTTTAGATAGCAATATTGGGAGCCGGGCGTGGTGGCACACGCCTTTAATCCCAGCACTCGGGAGGCAGAGGCAGGCGGATTTCTGAGTTTGAGGCCAGCCTGGTCTACAGAGTGAGTTCCAGGACAACCAAGGCTACACAGAGAAACCCAGTCTCGAAAAACCATAAAAAAGAAAAAAACCTTTTAGATAGCAATATTGGAAATGCTTTACAGATTGAAGTTGATGATGCTTCGACCTATGTCGAATTATAACGTCCGTTATTAGACATTATGGCCTGAAACATGATATTAACATACCTTACAATCCTACAGGACAAGCAATTGTAGAGAGATCTAACATTATCTCAACATCTCCCTTTTTAGTCCAATAAAAGGCTCTTTCTCTAACACCAATAAACTATATACAGTAAGAGCATCTATAAAAAAACAGGTAAGAATTACATTCACAATATCTGGGGTAGAAAGCATGGCTTTTCTCTTAAGTTCCGTGGCCCCGGTCTGTCTAGCAGCCTCATGTCAGTGGGGTGTGGGGATGTGGCATCCACATAGAAGTTCCAGATGATCTTGGGAAGAGTAAACCTGACTCGTTCCAGCTCAGGGGTCAGCACAACTGGCAGCCCAGTCTCGAGTTCTCCTGGAGCAGTGGAACCTGTCCAACACGTAATCCTCCCTCTCCTCAGGAGGAGGCAGGAGCTCCAGGTGAGCCTCACTCACATACACACTGCAGGTGGAACATGCCAGAGATGCTTCACGGACATCCCAGGGCCATCCCGTGGTGCTGGGCCAGGTATAGAACATTGTCCCCGACTCTGCCCCTCACCCTGGGGACAAACAGGGTGCAGGTGCTGAGCCTGAGGCCAGCCTGAGGCCGCGTGAGAGGGCGTGGCACGACAGGCACTCACATGTCCTGGGGCAGTTCCAAGCAATCCACCTTTCTTTTTCTTCTTTTTCTTCTTCTTCTTCTTCCTCCTCCTCCTCCTCCTCCTCCTCTTCCTCTTCCTCCTCGTCCTTGTCCTCCTTGCCTGTAGTCCGGAAAGTCCTAGATGTTACTGCCACTTGCCCGGCCCTGGGTCCCCAAGATCCTCAGAGTGCCCATAACAGATAATCTACCCTTTTATCCTATCATTCATATACCCCCTTTTTCTTTTGTCTTCCCCCTCCTTTCCTCTTAACACTAGAAAAGAAAGAAGAATAGAGGAAAGAAAAAAAGAGAAAGAGATCCCTGGGTCTAACCTCTTTTATTTTGCTTTCTCCCTGTCCAAGGCCAGTAACAGCTTGTCAACAGCAGTGTCAAATGACAACAAAGATCCATCACCCATCGAACCACCAGAACCATTCACCCACCTGCTGGGAGTCAGGGCATCTTTCTCTTAAAATTCCTTCCTGTTCTTCTGGGGCAAAGGTACCTAGAGAAATTGGGCTATTCGTCAAGTCATGGAAGAGATAGCTGTATCGTTTGCTGTCCCGTCTCTGTGTGATGGGAAAGGGCAGGGCTTTACTGAAGTCCTGGCTGGAGCAGTCTGAGAGGCTGGAACATCCTGCTTTGAAGTTTTCCTGGATGCAACTCTTTGAAGAAACGGGAACTGAGGCAGACTGTGAGGCTAGATCACTCGCCAGCCCCAACATACAAACTTTTAAAAGTCACATACATATATGAATTAACAGAGGTGTGGAGGGGCTGGTGAGATGGTTCGGTGGGTACTGACTCCTCTTCTGAAGGTCCCGAGTTAAAATCGAGCAGGGCCAACTGGAGCGATCAGGGTTGACCAGAGCGAGCAGAGGTCCTAAAATTCAATTTGCAACAACCACATGAAGGTTCACAATCATCTGTACAGCGACACTGTACTCACATACATACATACATACATACATACATACATACATACATACATACATTTTTTTAAAAATCAGAGGTGTGGAATGTGCAGTGCACACAAAACAGCTAATGATAATTCTCTGCTCTGTGTTTGAGCAGATGTCAGCTTTGTAAGTCCCAGCTGGACTATATAATCAAACTGTAACTTAAATCCCCACCCATGCCATATAGAGGATGGCATACTGAGTCATGAGGACCTCTATAGGTAAAAAGATTATCAGCTATACATAAACATTCGCATCTCAGCCAGTTCCTGTGTAGAAGGGTCAACATATGTGTCACCTGTTCCTGTGTGCAGGGGTCAGCATTCATGTCACCTGTTTTGTTGTTTGTTGTGGTAAATATTGTTTGGAGGTTTCTACCCAACCTTAGATCACTTAGTTCCAAAGTGAAAGACACAAAACATTTATATTTATAATAACCTTAAAGCACTGGAGCTGGGCAGACACCGGCCTTCTATGCCACTTTGTTAACTTCCATTTTTATTACCTAGACACATCACTTGCCACGTTCCACCTGAGCCTCTTGTCCTCTAATTGGCCGGCCCTCGTGGCCATGCGCTCATGACCCACCTCCCCCATGGGATCTTCTTATCTTTCTTCTCTCTCCTTCCTTAGACCCCAAGCCTGAGAACCTTTGCTCTGTCCCTCTCTCCTGACCAGTCCAGGCTCTAGGCATTTTTTTATTCACCAATCAGGGATAACTTGAGGAGCAAAGTTTGCACAACACAAGGTCTCCTCATCTTGGAGCAACCAGATCTTGGGGTACAGAATTTAGCATTTCTGTATAAAGCAGCACCAGACCAACCCCCTCCAGTTGCCCTTGGGTTCTTTCTTTGTGTCTGAGGTCAGGAGATCTCCCCTGCTCAAATTTGAACTTTTGAAGGAAAAAAATGGCTTTCTGTTTCCAATGAAAACAAAGGCATAGTCTCTTCTACAACACAGTACATATCCTAACTTGATTCTGAGATTAGCACATCTTTAAAGTATACAGGCTGGGGCTGGAGAACTGGCCCAGAAGTTAAGAGCACTGACTGCTCTTCCAGGTTTTTGAGTTCAAATCCCACCAACCACATGGTGGCTTACAACCATCTGTAATGAGATCTGATGCCCTCTTCTGGTGTGTCTGAAGACAGCTACAGTGTACTTATATACATAAAATAAATACATAAATCTTTAAAAAAATATACATGCTGATCTAATTCAGCAGTTTTTTCCCCCCACAATCAGTATCTCTCAGAACATGTTGGGTTTTTTTTCTCATTCACATTTTTAAAAAGTAAAATTAATAAAGCACTACGTAATCTATCTCTGGGGATCTTTGTAATTCCTTTCTGTTTATTAAGCATCTCTTTTAAAATATGATTAGACCTTTCTATAACTGCTTGCCCTATAGGAATTTGTGGCATGTCTGTAATATGCTTTATGATGCAATATGCAAAAAGTTGTTTTTATATTACTAGAGACATACGCTTGAGCACTGACAGCCTTAATTTGTACAGGTATCCTCCCTGTAACAGCCATAACTTCTAATACATATGTAATCACACAGTCAAATACATATGTAATCACACAGTCAGTCTAATACATATGTAATCACGCAGTCAGTCTAATACATATGTAATCACACAATCAAATACATATGTAATCGCACAGTCTAATACATATGTAATCACACAATCAGTCTAATACATATGTAATCACACAGTCAAATACATATGTAATCACACAGTCAGTCTAATACATAT
>NC_034590.1:96856038-96862117 GCF_900095145.1 Mus pahari | reverse complement strand
TCAGTCTAATACATATGTAATCACACAATCAGTCTAATACATATGTAATCACACAATCAAATACATATGTAATCAGTCAGTCTAATACATATGTTATCACACAATCAGTCTAATACATATGTAATCACACAATCAGTCTAATACATATGTAATCACACAATCAAAAACATATGTAATCACAGTCAGTCTAATACATATGTAATCACACAATCAGTCTAATACATATGTAATCACACAATCAAATACATATGTAATCACACAATCAGTCTTTTCAGAACTTAAAGCAGCTGCCCATTGAAATCTTAAATATGTGTCTATGGTATTATATGTCATATAGTTACATACTTTAATTTTCCAAACTCTGCAAAATGAAACACATTTATTTGCCAAACTGCATTTCTTTGGGTACCTTTTGGGTTACTCCCTGTGGGTAATGGAGTTTGGTTATACAAAGAACAGGTAAGACATTTCCCAATAATTTTCTTGGCTTGTCAAGTGACAGAAAAATCTTTGTTTAAAACGTCACTGTTAACGTAGTGTTACTTATGAAGTTCTGTGGCCTCTAGCACACATTTCCTATTAATAACTGACTGATTTCATCCTCACCTTGTGCCAGAGGGTCTGGTAGACCTGTATGAGCTCTGACGTGTGTTGTATACAATGCATGGTTCCTATTTTTGATTCCTTGTTGTAAGTGGATAAATAGCGAAGTTAATTCTGAATCATTTGGAATAAGTTCAGTAGTTTCGATCTGTAAAACAATTCTTTCTGCGTACGGAGAGTTCGTAACTATGTTAAGAGATTCAGGAAAGTCACATAGTACCATAACAATGGCACCCAGCTCTGATTTTCTAACTAAATTATAAGGGCTTTGAGCCGGGCGTGGTGGTGCACGCCTTTAATCCCAGCACTCCTGATTTCTGAGTTCGAGGCCAGCCTGGTCTACAAAATGAGTTCCAGGTCAGCCAGGGCTATACAGAGAAACCCTGTCTCGAAAAACCAAAAAAAAAGGGGGGGGGGCTTTGAACCGTGTTATTTATTTTTTCCTGATTTATTTGAATCAAAATAGAGTGTAGTGGCTCCAGAAATTGGTACCCTTCTTACTACACAGGGGAAAATCCAATGAGTTCTTTTTATAAACTGGAATTTCTTGCTTTGGGGATATTTGTTGTTAATCTCTCCCAAAAAAAAGTCATTGCAAGTTTTGTGCCAATAATGAGGCAATTTCAGCATCAATGGAGGGCATCACAATTCCTGCTGTAAGCTATTCCTGCTAATTGGGGAAGTCTCACTTTTCCTTTCAGAATCAGTTCAGAAACCTTTTCTATATAAGTTGTGGGCTTAAGATATCCATTCTAGGGCTGGTGAGATGGCTCAGTGGGTAAGAGCACCCGACTGCTCTTCCAAAGGTCCTGAGTTCAAATCCCAGCAACCACATGGTGACTCATAACCATCCGGAACAAGATCTGACGCCCTCTTCTGGAGTGTCTGAAGACAGCTACAGTGTACTTACATATAATAAATAAATAAATCTTTAAAAAAAAAAAAAGATATCCATTCTAAGACACTGTCCTCTCTCTGCACCAGAGAGTGAGTAGGAGGCAAAATAACTAAAATATGGTCCATCTGTGGATCCAAGTAGTCTACAAGTGCACACTGGAATCTCCTTTCTTCAGAGCCAGTTTTCTCTCAGCCTCGGCTGATGATTTCCTTGGATTATCTAAGTCCTTATCACCTTGTAAGGCTTGGAACAAGTCACTCAGCTCCTGAGATGTAAATCCAATTGTGAGCCTTAGCCAATTAACATCTCCCAACAATTTTTGAAAATCATAAAGAGTTTGTAATTGGTCTCTCCCTATTTGTAGAACTTTTTTGTGGTCAAACATTTTGCAGACCTACCTTATATCCTAGATAATTCATTGATAGCATCACCTCTTGGTATTTTTCTTTTTCAGGACCAATCTGTGATCACCTGCAAGGAAAATTCTCTTTACTTCATCAAACATTTTTTTTCTGAGTTTTCTGCATCTGAATCAGTCATTAAGATATCATTCATATAATGATAAATTATAGATTGAAGAAACTGATTACGAATTATTTCTAACAGCTCTTGTACAAAATATTGGCACATGGTACGACTGTTTGACATTCCTTGTGGAAAGGCTGGCCAATGAAATCTCTTCATTGGATAACTGTTATAAGTAGGCACTGAGAAAGCAAACCTTTCTCTATTGTGCTCAGGCAAAGGGACTGTGAAAAGGTCATGCTTTTGATCTATTGTCAAAGGCCAGGTCTTAGGTATTAAAGAAGGCAACAGGACTCCAGGCTATAAAGATCCCATTGGCTCAATCATCTTATTTATGTCTTTTAAATCTGTTAGCATCCTCTATTTTCTTGATTTATTTCTTATAACAGATACAGGGAAATTCCTTGGGCTGCTAGATTTTTCAATGTGTTGAGCATTTTGCTGATCCTGTACCAACTGTTCTAGTACCAGCGATTTTCTTTTGTCGTAGGTCATACAGATTTGTCAGTTAAAGGTAGGGTGGTTGGTGTCTCTGAAAGAACAACACCTGTCGTGGCCTGCTTACGTACAACCTGAACAGACCGACTGTTCTTGATAATACCTTTCAATGTTTTTCTCAGAAGCATTCTTTATGTTATGGCTTGTTTCTGAAACTGGAGGAATGCTAATTTGTGTTTTCCATTGCTGAAACAAATCGTGTACTCAAAAAATCATGGCTATATCAGCAATATGCAGCTTTAATTTTTCTACTTGTCCTTCTTGCCCTATAGACTTGACCTATCTTACATTTCATTTTATCTGAAATAAAGTTTCAATCCATATAGTAACTGAATACTTACCATCTAAAGAGGCCAATTTTTTTTTTGTTGTTTTTTTTCGAGACAGGGTTTCTCTGTATAGCTCTGGCTGTCCTGGAACTCACTTTGTAGACCAGGTTGGCCTTGAACGCAGAAATCTGCCTGCCTCTGCCTCTCAAGTGCTGGGATTAAAGGCGTGTGCCACCACCGCCCGGTTTTAAGAGGCCAATCTTGATGCCAAGATTTTGGTGAAATTATTGTTACATCTGCTCCTATGTCTACTAAACCTTCAGTTTCAATGTCATTTATTTGAAGTTTTAGCTTTGGTCTCTGATTTATAGTTGATAATATATAGAAAACAACATATTTGCTTTCTGGTTGCTCCTGAAATTTTTGTCTGACCTACTGAAGCTGTTCTGATTACGTCCAGAGTAGTGTTGTTTTTAACAACAGGCATGAAATCTTTAACTGATCAATGGATGAGTTTCTCCCACACTGATAGCAAATGATTGAATCAAGTTTGATATCAGGGCCTTCAGGAGGCCCCCAAGAGCGTTTCCAAATAGCAAAGGCTTCCTTTGCCTGTTCCTTGTTGATCTCTATTTATTAGTTCAATGTCAGCCTTTGCCACACCTTCTACATACTCCAGAAAACTGGGGCCTTTTTGAATTATCTCTAGAAAAAAAGTTTCTAGGAACGCCTTGCCTTTTCAAATGAGCTCACTTACCACAATGAAAAGTCTGACATTTTGATTTTTCTAAAAATTTTAGAAATTATTTCTCACATCAGAGTCGCATCATAAACCTGAAATCCACTACCAGGAGTATTTCTAGCCCACTCTTCTCTTGGTACTTGATCTCGCTTTTAAGGGCCTAATCACCTTTTTTGCATTCGGAATTAGCATTTTCAGAAGCCAAAGATTCTATGAGTGTTTGTCTGACCTCTGAATTTGATACTAGTCTATTTACAGCTGAAGTCAATCTTTAAAAAAAAAAAAAAAAATCAGGGAAGGCTTCTTTGTGGTCTTATAATTTCAGTAAATGATCCAGACCTTTTTCAGGCCTTGCCAAGCATTTAAAGCTGCTAAATGTCAAAGCACCAAGGTGTGATTATCACATCCAATCTGGCTGTAACTCAGCAGATTGACCTTTACCTAGCAACTTATCTTGGGAAATATTAATATCTCTTGCCCTATTTAGTTGCCTATGGCCTTAGCTTCCTCTTTCCACTGTGTTCACCATTGTAACTGAGAACCAGCTTCTGGTATTGCTGTTGCCAAATCTTTCCAGTCTTGGGGGATAATTCTGCTCTGAGTTGCCCATAAATTTAATATCTGCATCACATAGGGTGAAGGCATACCACACGAAATAATCTCTTCCTTAAATATCATCAAGTATATCTAATATGTCTTTAGGAGTCTATTGAACTCCTTCATAACCGTGTGGTGCCCACCATCTCCTGGTAGGTCTTTTGTTTGTTTGTTTGTTTGGTTGGTTGGTTGGTTTGGTTTGGTTTTTTTCGAGACAGGGTTTCTGTATAGCCCTGGCTGTCCTGGAACTCACTTTGTAGACCAGGCTGGCCTGCCTCTGCCTCCTGAATGCTGGGATTAAAGGCATACATTACCATGCCTGGCTCTCCTGGTAGGTCTTGTATAATAACTATATAAACTAAAGTTGGTCTTCTTACAACCTTAGGTCACCCCTCTTCCATTTCATCATGCAGTAGTGTGGTAGGTTCTTGTCTTAATTCCTCTGTCTGTGTCTGAATGGGTTTCTTATTTCATGTGTAAGACTTTCTAAGGCTTGTATCTTATCAATCCATTTTTCATATTTGGCACAAAAAATAAATATGACTATTAAGAACAAAATATAAATTACCAAACTGATAGTAATTATAATTGGCATTATGTCTGTCTCAATTGAGTTATCTATCTTTTCATTTTCTACTTCTATTTTCAAGTCATTGAAAGTACCACTATGCAGGGTCCTGCTGCCTTCTATTATGGTATTTCCCATCTTTAACTCTCCTTGAGGACTTCCCAGGTTACTTACCAAATCTGACAGCTTCTCAGTTTGTCCCCAGCTGGGGTGATTTCTGTCTATGGGGTCATGCCATGTGTTGGAGCATCAAATGTTGTTTTTATCAAAATATCAATTGTTCAATTTTACCAATGAAGACTCGGGAACCAGATGCTGGGGTTAAAGCCTGCTAGCTCAGGGAGGCAGAGAAAGCACCCAGATGACCCTTTTCCTCAGGTGACATCCCAGAAGACAAGCTCCTTCCCCATGATATCTCAAAAAACCCTCAAACTGAATGTCCCTCCCTTCCACTTCCTGAGCATCTCTGTTCTTCCTCCTGACTTTCTCTGACTCTCTCTGTTTTCTTTTTTCCTATGTTCACCCTCTGTCAACTAATTGTTTGCTCCACCTCATGACCTATGGTTGACTTTATTTAATTCTGCTTATTGTTTTGAAGCAGAAAGCTCTTGGATTAAAGGTGTGCGCTGGGGCTGAGCCACACCACAACTGCAAACAGGGTTTTCTAGTAAGCAACACAATCTTGGGGTTCACAGTATTATCAAATATCTTGCAACAGTTCACATCTAGAAAAATAATCTTGGAAAAAAACTTGTGGTGGGGGGGGTGGGGTGTGGTGGGGTCAGAGACCTCAGTGGGGGCAGTTGTGGTTACTGTAAAATAAATACGAGGGATTTGCCAAGTTACCTTTTAAATATTTGTGTTCATGCCCATAGACTATTGTGGTTACCAGCTTTGATCAGAAAAGTTTTGTTTGCTTTGAGCAGTGGTATGGGAGAGAGACATATTTAATTAGGCACTTATTTAAGTGATTATATTCGCCAAGTATAGTTGCAGACACCTTTAGCCCCAGCACTTGGAAGGCAGAGGCAGGCAGATCTTTGGGTTTGAGGACAGCCTGGTCTTCAGAGTCCAGAGTTCAAGACCATTGAGAGCTTCACAGATAAACACTGTCTCAAATTCCCAACCCCTGCAAAAAGAAGAGAGTAAGTGACTGTAGCCTGGTGAATGGCACACACCTTTAGTCCCAGCACTTAGGAGGCAGAGGCAGGCAGATCTATGTGAATTCAAAGATAGCCTGGTCTACATAGAGAGCTCTAAGATGGCTACATAGAAACTCTGTCTTTTTTTTTTTGGTTTTTCGAGACAGGGTTTCTCTGTGTAGCTCTGGCTGTCCTGGAACTCACTCTGTAGACCAGGCTGGCCTCGAACTCAGAAAT
>NC_034590.1:96841346-96855948 GCF_900095145.1 Mus pahari | reverse complement strand
CAACAGGGGGCTGGTGAGATGGCTCAGCGGTTAAGAGCACCAACTGCTCTTCCGAAGGTTCTGAGTTCAAATCCCAGCAACCACATGGTGGTTCATAACCATCCCTAACAAGATCTGATGCCCTCTTCTGAGGTGTCTGAAGACAGCTACAGTGTACTTACATATAATAAATAAATAAATCTTTAAAAAAAACAACAACAACAGAAGAAAACAAAACAAAAACAAAGACTATTACTGCTATTACTGTAGCATAGTGGTCCAATGCTCAGCCCCCAAATGCAAGAAAACGTCCAGGCATCTGTATTAGTATCAGGGACCACTGGACACAAGCTATGGAAGTCCTTGTGTTTATAGATAAGAACTAGGGGAACCTAGAGTGTTAACACAAGGTTGCCCTTTCAAAGGCAGGGATACATAACTTGTTATCCACCCAGAAGCTGGGAGCAGATGTGGTTAATACCCTGGTGACTTTTGTGCTATCTGTGTGGCTGAGACCTCACCAGATACTCCCCTTATCATGAGCTTGTCAATCTATAGAAGTCATCCTTATGAAAGATGTCACATGGACCCTACAAAGAGTTTCGATGTAGTCATGTCTTTTTTGTTTGTTTGTTTTGTTTTGTTTTGTTTTGTTTTTTTGAGACAGGGTTTCTCTGTATAGCCGTGGCTGTCCTGGAACCCACTTTGTAGACCAGGCTGGCCTTGAACTCAGAAATCTGCCTGCCTCTGCCTCCCGAGTGCTGGGATTAAAGGCATGTGCCACCGTGTCCGGCTGATGTAGTCATGTCTTAAGCATTATTGTGCACATATGATAGATATCTATCATTAGGAAAATTTTACCAAGTTGTGTTTTGCTTAACTATGTCCCCCAAAATAAACTACGTGTGGCCAAACTCTCAAAGTTGGAATGGACACTAGTTGCTGAGCTGTGTGTAGCCAGACTACCTTCTTGCCTCCTGAGGATAGATCCCCTTCTGGCGGCAGTAGTTGCAGAGACACCTAACATTGGCACCCAATGTGGGACTCAGCCTTCAGAGACAGTAAGACAATGTTTTCTTTAAATAAAGATGGAGGGTAAGAGCTTAGTCCTCTTACCCAAGGGGTCACAACTGTGAGGAGGTGAAATAATGTGGGTTCATCCCAGTTCTCTAAGGCAAAGCATTTTATGCAATTATTGGCACATTTACTAAGACCCAAAGGATCAAAATATTCAGAGTAATATTTTGTCTGTAAAATTCAATCCTTGGTTTCCTAAGCAAGGAACCATTGGTATGAAGATTAATAGCACATGGGAACTAGTGTAAGAAACCCCATGGAAAGGGGGATAAAATCCCTGTACGTTATTTTGCAAGCTGGAGTACAGTAATGTATTGCTTGGACCCTTTCAGGAGGATCGTTAAAAAAATTCTCACTGGGCAGTGGTGGTGCACGCCATTAATCCCAGCACTTGGGAGGCAGAGGCAGGCAGATTTCTGAGTTCAAGGCCAGCCTGGTTTACAGAGTGAGTTCCAGGACAGCCAGGGCTACACAGAAAAACCCTGTCTAGAAAAACAAAATAATAATAATAATAATAATAATAATAATAATAATAATAATTTCTCCAGTAGACACATCTTGGCAGGTCTTAGCAAGGTGGGCCAAGTGGACTCCTTAGCGTCTCTAGCTTCCTGCAGTCATGGAACTCAGAGGCCTGCCTGAGACCCCACTGAGCTTGGAGGGAACTTGGACAGCAATCGCCCGGTGTTTGGGTGGAGCAACTGGGGCCCCACCACTGCTTGAGTGCCAGGAGTTGGTTTCCCAGCATTTAGGTTTTTTGTTTTCCCTTATAGCAGGAATGACCCAGTATCGATTGACCAATGACTTCTTCCTGTGGAAAAATTAAAATAGGCCCAACTTCGGGTACAGAACCAATCACATCTCGGACGTAAAACTTTCAGCAAGTCCTTGGAACTCCCCAATTTTTATCATTCATAAAGGGGCAAAAATAATTTTTGGCTGTCATGTGATCTTGTGCATATTAATGCTACTATGAAAACAGTGGTGGCCGTCCAGCCAGGGACTCCTGCTCCCAGTATGACATTGTATTATTAGTGTGAGGATGGGGGGACAGGTTTTCTTTGTGTAGCCTTGGCTATCCTTGAACTACCTCTGTAAACCAGGTAGCCTCAAACTCGTAGAGATCCGCCTGCTTCTGCCTCTCAAGTGCTGGGGTTAAAAGTATGGGCCACCACTGCCCAACAATTACTTTATTATACTTGACTTAAAAGATTGCTTTTTTCTCGACTCCTTTATATTCTGATGTTGGCCAGCTAAAGATGAACTTGGTAGACAGGCTGAAGAGACTAGAGATAGCCAAGTGGTCAAGACCTCTGACCCTCAGGAGAACAGAAAAAGCCAAGATGGCTCTTCAAAAACCAAACGCTGCTGTTTATTTAAATCCAATGGTAGTTTATGGGGTAGACTGAGGAGGAATCAGAGTCTTCAGTCATAATGGGTAGCTTTGGAGCCCCAGTTTATACATTCTCATCCAAATGGGTATCCTGAAAACTGGGGCTCAACATTAACTGATCTTGTGTATAAATTAGCACATGAGGATAGAGATGCACTTCGAATGGGAGCAAGCCTAACTTGACAGGAAAGGAGTGTCACAGAAGGTTGAGAATGTGTAGAGCAGCCATCCTCAACACCTCTGGATGTCAACCGACCCTTTGATAGGTGTCGTCTAAGACACAGGTATTTACATTACAAACCACATTACTGTGGTTTGCTACATAACAGTAGCAAAACCACAGTTATGAAGTAGCAATGAAGATAATGTTATGGTTGGTTCATGTGGTTCTACACCACATGAAGAACTGTACTAAAGAACGGAGCAGTAGGGATGTTGAGCGCTACTGGTGTAGAGCATGTCATGAAAGGATGGAGACATTAGGAATGAGGTCCTACAGGATGGGGCCAAGTAAACAGTAGCTGAAACAGATGGGATGTGAGTAGCTTGGAGACATGAACAGAAGAAAGCTTTAGTGCACTCCTTCAGCTAAGTTTTCTTGCCTTGAAAATAAGAAAATGAATAGAAAAATAAATCCAATCCAACTGGGACATGGCAGTAATACTAAACTCTGGCACCGCTGTCTCTAGAGCGCAGGTGGGAAGGGCTGCCAAGGAGGGAAGCCAGGAACAGCCTGGCTGTTGCTGGTTGGAAGCAGCTTCAGAGGGTTGGTGCAGCGAGTGTCTGTTACTGCAATGGCAGGAGACACTTTCCCTGCTGGTGCCTGGTCAAATGACACATCTGTCCAATAGTTCACTCACAGCATTAATATCCTGGGAATGCTACTATGTCCTTTACATCAAAAGTGGGGATTTCTTATCTTAGGCCTTTCAGGCACCAAGAGCCCAAATACCACCCAGATTAATTATTTCTAAAACTTCAGTTTTTAAGTTTGTATTTTTGCACAACATAACAAAAATGTAAATTAACAATGCAAGAGTACATGGGAGGGATGTAAAGAGGAGAAGAGGAGTGAATTGGAGTTAAGAAAGGTGCTGAGAGGGTTTCGTCAGGATAATAGAGTACCAAAGGATTGCAAACATAACTGTAGGTTTCTCAAATTTCCTTGGAGGCTGGAAAGAGTTAAACCAGAAGTGAAATCAGTAGGAGTTAGATTATTTTGAAGTTTTTAACCTAAAACCATTTTTGGTAGAACCTGAGAGTCTGTTACATTAGACTGTCTACAAAATGTATTAAGAACCAGGTGGTGGTGGTGCACACCTTTGATCCCAACACTGAGAAGGCAGAGACAGTGGATTTCTTGAGTTCCAGGCCAGTCTGGTCTACAGAGCAAGTTCTAAGACAGTCAGGGCCATATAGAGAAGCTGTGTCTTAAAAAAACAAACAACCTTTAATCCCAGCACTTGGGAGGCAGAGGCAGGAGGATTTCTGAGTTCGAGGCCAGCCTGGTCTACAGAGTGAGTTCCAGGACAGCCAGGACTATACAGAGAAACCCTGTCTCGAAAAAACCAACCAACCAACCAAACAAACAAACAAACAAAACAAAACAAAAAATAAGAACTATGATACCCCAGCAAGTCCTTTCCCCATGGAACTTTCCTGCTTTGACACTCTTTGTTGGGGTTTGAGGCCCATCATACAAACCACTCAGATGCGGATCTCAGTCAAACAGGGATGGTTTATTGAATGCCATAGCCCAAGACTGATCGATCGATCAGGACTGCAGACCAGACTTGGGAGCTGGGTGCAACACTGAGTTAAGATCTTACAGGGCTTTTAAGCCTAAAGTCCATTAACATCTGTATCAAGTTATTCTACCAATCAGGATGTGGGGACAGGGGGTTTCCTTAGGAACATGTCTTTGTTGCACACTTATCCTGTTCTCATTGGTTGAAGTATTCAAGTGTGGCAGGGACTTGTCTCTTTCTGCACAAGTAGGATGTCAGTTCCTAAAGAGGTCTTGGGAACTTAACCAGGGTTACATAGTGACTCCTTGAAAAGAAAAAGGGGCAGCAGGGTGCAGGGGACTGTGTGTACTTCAAGCACACAGATTTAGGTTTCTGTCTTCTCTTTGAAAAATCCAAACATTTTACCTCCATACTTGTAATCTCAGTACTTGGGAGACTGAAACTGGAGGATTGCCAGCTAGAGGCTAATGTAGAAGTCTATTTATTTATTTATTTATTTATTTATTTATTTATTTATTTATGGTTTTTCGAGAAGGGTTTCTCTGTGTAGCCCTGGCTGTCCTGGAACTTACTCTGTAGACCAGGCTGGCCTCAGAAATCCTTCTGCCTCTGCCTCCCAAGTGCTGGGATTAAAGGTGTGTGCCACCACTGCCCAGCCAAGGTCAATGTAGAAAGCTATGAAGAATGTGTCTCAAAAGATTTGACATGGACTGGTAAGATATCTCCACAGGTAAAAGGTACTTGTTGTCAAACTTGATGACTCAAATTCTTTCCCTAGACATTGAGAGAAAACTGATTCTCAAAAGTTGTTCTCTGAACACGACATATCTGCTGTGGTATACCCGCCCCCCCCAAATGTTTTTAGAAAAGAAAGCAGGCTCAAGGATGTAGCTCATTTGACATAGTGCCTGCCCTGCACACACAAAGCCCTACATTTGATGACCATCATGCTTATAGTCTCATCACATATAAGGTAGAGGCCAAAAGGTAGCAATTTAAAGATCATCAGCTATATGAGCAGGAGATCAGTCTGGGATACATAAAACCCATTTTCAAAACAATAAAGAAAACCCTGTGAGTTCCGTAGTCTGTGTCCTTTGAGAACACTAGAGTGAATCTTTTGGGAAAGCTTGGGACAGACTAGCCTGAGATGAGAGTCTCAAGTCAGTCATGCTACCAACAAACAGGGCCAGTCTAGGAATACATGAGTCATGTTGAAGCTAAAGAGAACCTTTTGTTTTCTGAGGCTCCTAGGGACTCTTTCCAGGGTGTCAAGCACCAGCCTCAGCTTGCAGAGGGGTCCTGAGAGAAGGGATATCTGGGGGAATCGAAAACAAACAACTTCAAGTCAAATCGTGTCTCCAAGATGGCAGCCTATGTTTTGCTCAAGACAGCGTTTAGATTGCTTTCTCTCTGTTTTTTTTTTAAAGATTAATTTTATGCATATGAGTACACTGTAGCTGTCTTCAGATACCAGAAGAGGGCATTGGATCCCATTACAGATGGTTGTAAGCCACCACATGGTTGCTGGTAATTTAACTCAGGACCTCTGGAAGAGCAGCCAGTGCTCTTAACCGCTAAGCCATCTCTCCAGCCCTCTGTTCCACTTTTTCTGGAGATCAGATCAGACAGCAGATCATAGAAGGAAAAGAAAGGAAGGAAGGAAGGAAGGAAGGAAGGAAACCAGAACAGGGAAGAAGCAATCTGAACAGCTGAATAGAGCAGAACATAGGCCGCCAGCTTGGGCCTATGATTTGACTTCCAGTCGTTTGTTTTCACTTTTCACTGTTCCCAGACACCCTTTCTCTCAGAACCCCTCTACAACCAAGGCTGGTCCTTGGCTTTACAGGGTCTTATAAATCTGTTCCTTTGTGGTTAGGTTGCAAAGAATCCATGCCAATTGTAGGGTTCTCTCTCTCTCTCTCTCTCTCTCTCTCTCTCTCTCTCTCTCTCTCTCTCTGTGTGTGTGTGTGTGTGTGTGTGTGTGTGTTACTACATGTCTGAGGCTCAGTTGCAGAGGCAACGTAAGCCAGGAAGAAGGTTTCCTCAAAGCACTCCACTGGCCTGGAGAGCAGCAGATATAGTATTCCAATAGATACTACAGAAAATAACCCCTTACAGAAAACAATCATTTGTTTTTAGATTCTTTATTACCAAGTTGAAAAGAGTCAAGTTGGCATCCACAGAGCATCTCCCAAGCAGATCTGTATTTTCTCTTCCTCACACAGTTTTAGCAAGCACTCTACCACTGGCTATGTTCCCAGCCGCTCTAAATTACTAACAATATCCAGGATAATGTCAAGTTATTACACTGTTTTCTGGGGGAGTACTGGCAAAGCAAAGCTGTGTGTGTTTAGCACAGACAGAAACTATTACTACTATCCCCAGTGTTGAAAACTAACCCCAGGACTTTGTGTCAAGCACTCTGATTTCCGATTTCCATTCTCAGCCCTTCATATATTTGTTTACATTTGGTTAAATGAGAAGGTGCAGAACCCACAGATGAGAAACTGTGGTATTTTCAAAGCAAGGCTCACTTGGCACATCACCTTTCTGAAATGCAGACTGTCCTTTGCCATGCAGACTCCATGAAGTCCAGCATCTCTGTCCCAGCCATCGGATGTGAGAAGCTCACTGAACAGATTGAAGCTGCTCTGACACTTCAGATGAAGACCGGAAGTTCATGGAGTCTGAACGAGTGGCATAAAAGCAGCTTTCCCATAAAGCAGGGTGTCTTGACCCATGGCTGAATGTGTCTGCTATTAAAGGACATTTTTTTCTAGTTCAAGAACAGGGGAGTGAATGCAGATCTGCTTGGGAGATGCACTGTGGATGCCAACTTGACAGTTCTCAACTTGGTTATGAAGAAACAGAAGAAGACAGAAAGATGAGGAAGAGAAGGAAGAGGGAGAGGAGAGGGAAGGAGGAGGAGGAAGAGGAGGAGAAAGGGGGAAAAGGGGATGGGGAGGAAGAGGAGGCAAGAAAGAGGAGGAGGCAGCTAGGGGTGTAGCTCAGTTGATGGAGTCTTTGCCTTTGTCAAGGCCGAGCATCTTGTCACATACATATAATCCCAGCCCTCTGGAGATGGGGGCAAGAGGATCAGCAGTGCATAGAGAAGTCAAGGCCAGTCTGAGGTAAAGAGTGTAAGAATAACCAAGTGCAAGAGAGACCAAGCCTGGACGGACAGATCACTACTAGATCTGGACATCTGAGAGCCAAAAGACTTAGTCTTCAGAATCTTCAAATTTGCTGGCTGTATAAAACCCTTAATTACAGTATTTAGGAAGCCGAGTTCAGAGAATTTGGCTTGTTAGCTGTCAAGAATACTACCAAACTGCTTAAGCAGAAGAGTAGAAAAATGATAGATAGATGGTACTGATGACACGGCTGCTCCATGCTAGGGTTAAGGGAAAGTTTTTATCTTATTTTTAATTGTCCATAGGAGAGAGAACAGCCAGTCGTCTGGAAGAGTCCAGAGTCCAGGGAGACAGGCTAAGCAGGGCCGGCAGACTGGGCGGGGCCAGGGCTAGCTGCTGGTGTTCCTTCTATTCTCCGCCCAACAGTTACCTAGCAACAGCCAGGTAGGTCTGGCTTTCTATAAAAGGGCCTGTTTGGCCTCCTACCTTCTCTCTCCTCTCTGTCTCTCTGTCTCTGTCTCTCTCTCTCCTCTCTCTCTCCTCCCTCTACTTCTTTCTCAACTCCCCTTACCATGCCCCAATACATAGCCGTGGTAGGGCTAGTACCTGGGGGTGGGGGGTGCCCACCGCGCCATGCCATGCTCCATAAAACATGTCTTTGGTTTTATAAAACACATCACTATCTGCGAGAGGGGAAAGTAGCAGGGGACTGAGAATAGAGACGCAGGAACAGAGAGGTTGGGGAGGAAAAGGGGAGGGAAGGGAGAAGGGAAGGGACAAGAAGAGGGGAACAGGAGGGAGGAAGGGGATGCATAAACAATTGAGAAGCTGGGGTGGGGAGGGAAGGAAGCCCATGAGCTGGAGGGAGTTTAGGATGGGGGAGGAGGTGAGAAGGGCTAGATGCTAGCATGGACTTTGAACTGTGTAACAGATTCTTGTGGTACATGCTTTGCTAATGTTGTCCTATGTCCCTTCTGCTAGAGAAAGGGAAATACTCCTTTTGGGAAAGGAGATCCAGCTTCACAAAGTCCCCGAGGAATGCTGGCTTTTATCTAACTGCCAGAAATCCTCATGTAGTTCACGTTGAGTTCATTTCTGGATATCTGTGCCGCCTTTTGTAGTTTGCGGATTTGGAGTTTCCTTCGGACTTGACACATTCCTTCCTATGTAAGCCAGACAGGACTGGAAAGTTAGTCTGTAGATGCCTTAAAGAGAGAATCCTTTCTGTCGGTTCCCTTCTGGAACTCTTCAGTGTCACTCTCTGGAACTCTCCCGCATGCTTGTGAGAAAACCCAGAAACGAGGGATTAAATTAAACACAAGATTTGGAAAGGGGAGAAATTAAAGATCGTCCTATGTTAGCATCTCTGGAGTGGCCCCTCAGCACCTGTAAAACCTGAGTGCAGACACAAACGAGAAGGGAGAAAAGCGGAGGAGGAAGAGTGTCTACCCTAAGAGCCCTAGGCTTCCATTCTTCCTAATACAGGACAAACGGCTCAGGGGAAAGTTGTGAAAGCACAGGCCGAGCTCGAGAGGAGACGCCCGGCACCTCCCTCTCTCACTCCCGCAGGCATTCCGGGCAAGCTGTTGGAATGGCCTGAACGTCCTCGGCTCTACACGACCGGGACCCACGGTGACCCCGGGACCAAGGTGGAGCAGAGAAAGCCAGACCCAACAACCAATCCTGGGCGGAGTAGGCGGCGCTGGCAACAGTTCGGAGGCGGAGCTGTTTCTCTGGCAACGAGCCCGCGTCGCGGAGGGGGAGGGGAGGGAGGGGGAGGGGGGAGGGGGCGCGGGTGTCACTGTCGTATTTCGGCGGGCTAGCAGGCTCTGGGCTCCAGAGCCTGGTTGTGCAGTCAAACGGGCGTCCGTCCGCGTTCCCGGTGCCAGTCCGAGTGAACCCCGAGGCTGAGGCGAGGAGCTAGCCGCCTCCCCCGCTGGCGCCGGGAAGCGTCGCTCCTTCTCGCTGACCTTGGTCTCGCTTGCCGCTTCGCCCTTGGCCACACTCAGTAGCCGGCACATGGTCGGAGAAACCTGCAGACAGGTCCCCGGTTAGGCCGAGACTCGCGATACAGACACACAAACTGCTGTCGTCCTTCCCGCCGGCTCCGGGGCGTCGGGTCGCCCCCATCCCCCGAGGCCCGGGAGAGCCAGTCCAGGGTTAATGCCAACGAGTTTCCACCTCCAGCCGCTCCTAGAGAGGCCGCGGCGCGAGCCAGCGGGGGGACCTGGCCGGGGACGGACACTTCCTGTGCGGGGGGGGAGGGGACAGGGGCGCAGTTGCCCGGCCGGGGCTGGGGGCCGAGACTTGGGGTCTCGGGCTGGGAGTTGTGGCTGGGGGCGGCCGGAGGAGTCGCCTCGCCCCTCACCTCCGAGGCCACGACGCGCGGGGGCCGGTGAGGGCCACGAGACAATCGGGGACCTTGGGAGGGGGGCGGGGCAGCGGACAGGGGCGGGGCCGGAGAGGCCCAGGGTCAAGACGTTCGGCCTTCGCGGCCGAAGCCAGGCCGCCCGGTCTCCTCGGCGGCTCTGAACGGGCGGGTGGCGAGGGATCGGGGCTCCAGGCACTCGAACTGGGTCGTAGGATCGTCCGCCATCGCCACCGCCGCCGCACTGGGAACTGGCAGGGATGGAGCGGGAGGCGTCGTCGTGGGGCCTCGAGTCCCGGGATGTGCACGGTCCCGACGCAGTGGGCAGCCCCGAAGGGTCTCTCAAAGGTGAGGGAAAAACGGCGCCTCTTAGGAGCGTGCCAGAAAACTGGGCTGTGGCCTGCGGGAGGAAAATAAGGCCGGAATCTTGAACACTTGGAAGTGGGTTG
Organism: Mus pahari; assembly: GCF_900095145.1. Classification (NCBI taxonomy): domain Eukaryota; kingdom Metazoa; phylum Chordata; class Mammalia; order Rodentia; family Muridae; genus Mus; species Mus pahari. Next base: position 96,845,797 of record NC_034590.1, on the reverse strand, counting down.
GAGGGTGGAGACTTGAGTGTCCCGGGTCTTTAGAGAGGAGGTGGTACATTTCGTCACTTCGCTTGTAGGGGCCAGTGACCCTCCTTGGGGAGTGGGGAGAGAAGTTTGGGACAATTAATGGACCATATGACCTTCCAAACCCCCATTCAATCTGAATTTTCTGTAATTCTCAGATCCTGCAGGCAACACAAGTGAGAATGAAGAAGGGGAAATTTCTCAGCGAGAAGGCAATGGGAACTATGAAGTTGAAGAAATACCTTTTGGACTTGAACCCCAAAGCCCAGAGTTTGAGCCACAAAGCCCAGAATTTGAATCCCAGAGCCCCAGGTTTGAGCCTGAAAGCCCAGGGTTTGAATCCCGAAGCCCTGGGTTTGTGCCCCCAAGCCCTGAGTTTGCACCTAGAAGTCCTGAATCAGATCCTCAGAGCCCGGAGTTTGAATCCCAGAGTCCTAAGTATGAGCCCCGAAGCCCTGGCTGTGATCCTAGGAGCCCTGGCTGTGAACCTGGGAGTCCTAGGTATGAACCCAAAAGCCCTGGGTACGGTTCAAAGAGCCCCGAATTTGAATCTCAAAGTCCCGGGTATGAACCACAGAACTCTGGAGATGGCGTTCAGAATTCTGAGTTCAAAACCCATAGCCCTGAGTTTGAAACTCAAAGTTCCAAATTCCAGGAAGGTACAGAGATGCCTCCGAACCCCGAGGAAAAGAATCCCTTGAGCATCCCCCTAGGAGTCCACCCCCTGGACTCCTTCACTCAAGGGTTTGGGGAGCAGCCCACAGAAGCACTGCCTCTAGGGGCTCCATTTGACCTGCCTTCGGGGGCTCTGCTGGCTACACCCCAGTTTGAGATGCTTCAGAATCCCCTGAATCTGACAGGAACCCTGCGTGGGCCAGGCCGTAGGGGTGGCCGGGCCAGGGGTGGGCAAGGTCCTCGACCTAACATCTGTGGTATCTGTGGGAAGAGCTTTGGACGAGGCTCGACCCTGATCCAGCACCAGCGCATCCATACCGGTGAGAAGCCTTACAAATGTGAGGTTTGCAGCAAAGCCTTTTCCCAGAGCTCTGACCTCATCAAACACCAGCGCACTCACACAGGCGAGCGGCCCTACAAGTGTCCCAGGTGTGGCAAGGCCTTCGCTGATAGCTCTTACCTACTTCGCCACCAGCGTACCCACTCTGGCCAGAAGCCCTACAAGTGTCCACACTGTGGGAAGGCCTTTGGCGACAGCTCCTACCTCCTTCGACACCAGCGCACCCACAGCCATGAGCGGCCCTACAGCTGCCCCGAGTGTGGCAAGTGCTATAGCCAGAACTCGTCCCTGCGCAGCCACCAAAGGGTGCACACTGGGCAACGGCCTTTCAGCTGTGGCATCTGTGGCAAGAGCTTCTCCCAACGCTCAGCACTTATCCCCCACGCCCGCAGCCACGCCCGTGAAAAGCCCTTCAAGTGCCCAGAGTGCGGCAAGCGCTTTGGCCAGAGCTCAGTTCTGGCCATCCATGCCCGCACCCATCTGCCAGGCCGCACATACAGCTGCCCCGACTGTGGCAAGACCTTCAACCGCTCCTCTACACTCATTCAGCACCAGCGCTCCCACACGGGCGAGAGGCCATACCGCTGCGCTGTGTGTGGCAAGGGCTTCTGTCGCTCCTCCACGCTGCTGCAGCACCATCGCGTGCATAGTGGGGAGCGACCTTATAAGTGTGATGACTGTGGAAAGGCCTTCTCGCAAAGCTCCGACCTCATCCGCCATCAGCGGACCCACGCAGCCGGCCGCCGCTAACCAGTCACGGGTGGGGAGGTGATGTGCAGAAGAGATGGGTCAGGGAATTTAAAGAAACCGCTTAGGATAGAGGAAATGCTGGTGGAGAATAGAAGAATGAAATATTCTAGAAGATGGGTCAGGGTTCAGGAAGTCACATGCCCTGGAGATGTATGAGAATTGGGCTATGGAGGGGTTGGAGGGAGGCCAGACAGGCAACAGGATCCCCAGGAGCGAGCCTGCCTCTGCAGCAGTGAGCTCTTTATCTGGGACGCCCTATTCTGGCAAAGTACTAGATGGGGAGGGGGGAGGGCAAGGGAGTGTCAGTTAGAGTAGGGTAGCTTAGGTTGGTAGCTGCTGAGACCCTTGTGAAACCAGGAAGAGAGCAAAAGGTAGGTAGGTGGGGAGTGAGGCCCAAGGGTAGGGTCTGGATCTCAGAGCAAACCCCATCCTGCCTTGTCTTCCTCAGGCTTTGGAGCCGTTTGAGTTCAATAAAACTTTTATGTGGTAAGAGATTTGTCCTTAAGATGTGTATGTGGACAGTTCCTGAGCAATGGGAGATGCCAGTCAGAACTGCAGCTGCCGGGGTCTTGCCCCAGAAGTGCTTTTATGATCAGTGGTTCAGTGAGATCTTCGCATTCGAAGTTCAGAGAATGGTTTATTTGCCCATGAGCACCAAAGTTCATGTGCTTTGCATGCTACACAGATTCAAAGGGACTGATTGTGGGAGGTGTGAAACAGTCCTCGGCTCTCCCTAAACTAAAGGTCTGTGCTTACGTCAGAAAGCCACACAGGAATGCTCATATCTAGGTGTGACTGCACCCCATCGAGCCTTGGCCTAACCCCACCCTGTACCAGAGTTAGCACTTCCAGGCACCTCCAGGCTCTTGAGACTGGAGCAGGCAGCTACACTTCAGCTCCACCCAAAGAGGAGGCCAGGTACTTGTTTGACAGAGGTTATGGAACCACTTCTTCAGCCCCTTGACCAGCCAGTGTGGCCAGCTGGGCTTGGTTGACACGCTCTCTCTGGTACCCCGTGTCAGTTGAAGGGGCCACCTTGCACCTACCCTGTTTTCCCATCCAAGTTCCAGACTCGGGCTGATGCAGACTTAGTGAGAATGGAGGAGTCTAGAGTATGGGCATTTGTGACCTTAGCAGAAGAGAGCAGGCCACAGCATGGGGAATCTTTTGGGAGCACATTTTGAGACAGTGCCTCCTGGGAGGGCCTGATGAGGCATCTGAGAGTTTGCTCCTGTTTCACAGAAGTGGAGACGGGCAGCCACAGTGGGCAGTGAGTTCAGGCACTGTGTGTCTAAGACCAGATTGACATTCACACTCCATTTACCTAGCTCCACCTCAGAGCTTGGCCCTTCCAGTGTCTTTCTCTTTAGATCCTGGTGACATTCCCACCCTTTGGGCCTTCAAACGCATAAAAGCAAATAGCTTTCAAGGCCATTTCCATCCAGCTGGTCACGGTCCACAACTCTGTAAGGAACCACATGGTTCAACTCCATTTGCCTGTTTTTCAAAGTTAAAAGTAGAACATTATTGTTCAAGTGAAATCTTACAGTAACTCTAGGATCTTTATAAACTTAATGCAAGCAAGCCTCTGCTGCAGCCGCTGCCTCTCCTCTCTTCCTCCGTCCTCCTGCCCTTCCTCCCCTTTTCCTCCTTGAAATGGTATCTCACTATATAACTCACCCTGGCCTGGAACTCAAGATCTTACTGCTGAAGTCTTAAGTGCTAAGAGCATAAGTGTGCAGCACCACACCTGGTTTATGTAAGGTTGGGATTAACCCCAGGGCAGGGAAGTACCGTTAACTAGAGTAGTACCCTGCTTACTTGCTTAAACTGGCAGTTACAATTTCCTCACTGTACCAATGGAGCTATGTCCAAAGACTTCATACCAGGCATTTTATCTTATTTTACTTTATTTTATTTTGAGATAGGGTCTTTCTGTGTAGCCCCAGCTGATCTGGTACACTCTGTGTAAACCAGGCTGGCCTCAAGCTCACAGAAATCCACCTACCTCTGACACACGCATCATTATGTCTGGCTTTTAAACATTCAACTCTATCATTTTATATTTGGATTTATTTACTTTATATTTGGATTTATTTTATATTTGGATTTACTACGGATCTCGAGCTTGAGTGCAGGACTTGGCATTTGTTGGACAACTGTTCTAGCGCTGAGCTACATCTGCAGTTTCAAATATTTTTGTTGTTTTTCATTTGGTTGGTTGGGTTTGGTTTTTGAGATATGTAGCCCTGGCTGTTCTGCAGCTCTGTAGACCAGGCTGGCCTCGAACTCAGAAATCTACCTGCCTCTGCCTCCCAAGTGCTAGGATTAAAGGTGTACACCAACACTGCCTGGCTCAAATATATATATTCTTTTAAATTTTTTTATATAGTCTCACTATGTAGTCCTATTTAACCTGGAATTTCCAATGTAGACCAGGCAGGCCTCAACTTCGCAGAGATTTAACTGTCTCTGTGTTTTGGTAGAAAATACATTTTTTTTCCTGGGTGGTAGTGGTACACACCTTTAGCAGACAAATCTCTGAGTTCCAGGACAGCTAGGGCTACAAAGAGAAACCATCTGTCTTAGTCAGGGTTTCTATTCCTGCACAAACATCATGACCAAGAAGCAAGTTGGGGAGGAAAGGGTTTATTTGGCTTACATTTCCATA
>NC_034590.1:96834922-96840866 GCF_900095145.1 Mus pahari | reverse complement strand
ATATGTATACAATTAAGTGTGTGTATAATAAGAATGTCCTTGGAGGGGGCTGGAGAGATGGCTCAGTGGGTTAGAGCACTGACTGCTCTTCCAGAGGTCCTGAGTTCAATCCCCAGCAACCACATGGTGGCTCACAACCACCCATAATGAGATCTGACGCCCTCTTCTGGTGTGTCTGAAGACAGCTACAGTGTACTCATATAAATAAAATAAATCTTTTAAAATAAGATGCCAGTTTAAAAAAAAAAAAAAAAAGAATGTCCCTGGAGCCAACAGAGAGAAGAGGGCATGGCCCCTCTGGAGCTGGAATTGCAGATGGTGCTGAGAACTAAAGCTGGGTCCAGTGCTCTTTATCTCTCGGCCAGAAGTTTCTTCCTAATGAGTTGGTACAACAAGAGTTCTTGACCATCAAGACATCTATCTCTTCAGCCCTGAGATTTTTATCTTTTAGCCCATTGTTTATATGGATTATATATGTGGCATGGGCTTTGTAACGAGGCCATAGGCCTTAGCACACCTAACTCCATGATGGAAGTATCATTCAGGCTGTAAAACTCAGCATGTAGACAGCACCACCTGCCAAAGCTAAAACAAGGAACTAATCCATTGAAGTCCATAGTTCTAGGAAAGCCTCTGAAAGCGCTAACCTTCAGTTTTGGCTTATTTGGGGGGATGTTGTTTTTGTTGTTTTGTTTTTTTTTTTTTTTGAGACAGGGTCTCTCTGTATAGCTCTGGCTGTCCTGGAACTCACTCTGTAGACCAGGTTGGCCTCGAACTCAGAATTCCACCTGTCTCTGCCTCCCAAATGCTGGGATTAAAGGCATGTGCCACCACTGCCTGGCAGAGTTTTGGCTTCTTAAATTACACCGCTGGCTAACTTCTCTGGTCAACCTAGACCATGGTTTTTATGCTAAAAGCCTACCCTGAGAAAGGCTTGGGCTACCCTGGGATCCCAAACTCCCAGTGTAGTCACCGGCCGGCCAATAAAGACTTTTATTGGCTTAAACCCATGTCCAAGCAATCTTCTCCGGTAGATACCCCCAACAGACATGACATGGCTTGTCGGTCATTTGTGGAGGTTAGAGGGCTGTTTGCAGGGGTCTGTTCTCTCTCTCTCCTGTGGATTCCAGGAGTTGACTCAGGTTTTCAGGCAGCGGGTGCCTAGAACACGTTTATACCCTGAGCCAAACAGACTCTGGCTTCAGAAGTTCAGCCAAGCCCACTTTCAAAAAAGGGTCTCAGCTGGGCTTCATAGAGGGCTGGGGGAGAGCCAGGGGACCCTCACCTGAGCACCGAGCTGCTCCACACCACCTGTTGTATATAACTGTGCCCTAATTGCACATGGCCGCAGAGGGAGCTACAATATATAAGCCTGCAGAGTCTGGAGCTGGCAGTTCTGTATACATGTGTGGGAAAGCTGTAATTCCTGCTAGGTTAAGACTTTCCTGTTCAGCCTGTGTTTAGGGGGAGCACCCATACTTCTGTAAGCACCCCTCCACTAAACTCATTGATTCTCCAGAGTGAACTCTGGTGAATTAATGCCTCAGTTTGTGGTTGGAACCTTGGGAGATGGGAAGGAATTTTAGCAACATGCCCTTGGCTCCTGGAGGAACATATATTTTTAAATATATATATATATATATATATATATATATATATATATATATATATATATATATATACATACATACATATATGTACATATATTTTATTTATCTGAGTTTTTACCTTCATGCATGTGAACCACGTGTATGCCTGGTACCTGAGGGACCTAAAAGAGGACATCGGATGCTCTGGAACTATTATAGGTGGCTGGCCTCTGCAAGAACAGCAAGTGCTCTTAACCACTGAGCCATCTCTCCAGTTTCCCACCCCCCTAGAACAGGTTTTAAATTTAGTTTCTAAACATGTTTGTAGGCATAGGCAAAGGGTATGTGTGGCACTTATTTGAAAAGAAATAGCTTGTGTGCACAGGTCCTCCATATTATTTGTCTCTTGGTATCTGGGGGTGGGGGCGATCCACTCTGTGACCCCAAAATCACAGGCTGCTCAAGGTCATCATGAACATTGTTGTAGTACTTGCAGTTGACCTGGGCATTCTCTCCCTAACACTGATTGCTGGTGACGTTGGAAACGGAACACAACGCCACTACGTCTCATCCCAACCCCACCCTTGCACTTCTACTTAGTTCCAGATTATTCTAAACACTAGTATAGCACAAGTGCTACATAGCCAATTTACTCTATTAGGGGATAATGATGAGGAAAGGAATTTGGTATACATGTAAATGTGGGTTTTTTTGGAGGTGCTGAAGATCAAAACCAGGGCCTCAGCGTGCTAGACACTCGCCTTACCACTAACCTACATCCTCAGGTCCTGAACACTTTTAACTTGTGGTTGGTTGATTTGGCAAATATGAAACCTGAGGACAGAGATCAGACTGTATCTAAAAACAGATCAAACAGATGAGTGTGGGGCAGAGCTGTTCAGACTCCACCTCTTTCTCTCTTGCAGTTCCTGAGGGACTGCAAGAGCAGCTTGGAGTAGAGCAACCTTGTCAGGGCACATTTCCCAGAAGTCCACCACAAGGTCATGAAAGAACTCTGAGAACTCTAGGTCTGTACTGGCCGGTTTTGTGTGTCAGCTTGACCCAGGCTGGAGTTATCACAGAGAAGGGAGCCTCCCTTGAGGAAATGCCTCCAGCTGCAAGACATTTTCTCAATCAGTGATCAAGGGTGGGATGGTCTATTGTGGGTGGTGCCATCCCTGGGCTGGTGGTCCTGGGTTCTATAAGAGAGCAGGCTGAGCAAGCCAGGGGAAGCAAGCCAGTAAGGAACATCCCTCCATGGCCTCTGCATCAGCTCCTGCTTCCTGACCTGTTTGAGTTCCAGTCCTGACTTTCTTTGGTGATGAACAGCAATGTGGAAATGTAAGCCAAATAAACCCTTTCCTCTCCAACTTGCTTCTTGGTCATGATGTTTGTGCAGGAATAGAAACCCTGACTAAGTCAAGGTCCAACACTAAGTCTAGCTGTTCTAGGTCCCATGTTATCTGTGGTACACTGCCCTACACAAGGAAATGGTTGTTGTTTGACACTCTTGGCAAGTTCAAGCCAGGAACAGTGCTAAGCAGTCTTGTTTAATGTTGACAGCACTGTGCACAGCTGTTTTGTCTTTTGTTTGTTTTGGGTGTGTGTGTTGTTTTAGGCAGGGTTTCTTGGTGTAGCCCTGGCTGGCCTGGAGCTGACTCTGTAGCCAAGGTTGGCTCCAAACTCACAGAGATCTGCCTGCCTCTGCCTCCTGAGTGCTGGGATTAGACAAATGACCGGCCATATCCAGTCCAATTTACCACCCCCAGGGACTTTCTGTGCAAAACAGGCAGGGCTTGAACTCACTCCTCCAGCCTGTCTTCCATATTGCTGGGAAGGCCCGCACCACTGCGCAAGGCTGGTCTTTGACCTCTTTGTTCTCCTTTCCTAGGGCCCACATGGCACATACTGACATATTGGAATAATGATTCCAATGGTTCACAAAATGAGGGGCTGGGGGTTATCTTAGTTAGGGTTTCTATTGCTGTGATAAAACACCATGATCAAGAGCAACTTGGGGAGGAAAGAGTTTATTTCTTTTTACAGTTTGTAGTCCATCATCCAGGGATGTCCAGACAGGAACTCAAGGCAGGAACTGATGCAGAGGCCAGAGGGGAATACTGCTTACTGGCTTACTCGCTCTGCCTGGCTTGGTTTGCTTTCTTATGGCATCCAAGACCACACAAGTCCAGGGGTGGCACTGCCCACAGTGACCTAGGCCCTCCCACACCAATCATCTATTAAGAGAATTCACCAGAGGCTTGTTCACAGGCTAATCTGGTAGGGGCAATGTTTCAACTGAGGTTCCTTCTTTCAGAATGACCCTAGCTTGGGTCAAGTTGACATCAAACTAGCCAGCACAGTGGTAGTGTGTTATTTCATTTCCATTTAAACATCTGACTTAATAAATATCAGTAGATCTAACCTGTGTCAATAGGCATTTGGAGGATCCTCGGTATTTTTATTTTTTTTAAAGAATGGCCTTTGCAGGCTCATACATTTAAATCATTTTTTTAAAAAAAATATTTATTTATATTTTATGTACACGAGTATACTGTAGCTGTACAGATGGTTGTCAGTCATCATGTATTTTCTGGGAATTGAATTCAGGACCTTGCTCCAGCCTCACTCACTCTGGTTGGCCCTCTCGCTCCGGCCCAAAGATTTATTTATTATTATATCTAAGTATACTGTATCTTTCTTCAGACACACCAGAAGATGGCGTCAAATCTCATTATGGATGGTTGTGAGCCACCATGTGGTTGCTGGGATTTGAACTCAGGACCTTCAGAAGAGCAGTCAGTGCTCTTAACCACTGAGCCGTCTCTCTAGCCCCACAGTAATTTTTAAAACTTAGAAATATATAAATCTAGGGCTGGTGAGATGGCTCAGTGGGTAAGAGCACCGGACTGCTCTTCCGAAGGTCCTGAGTTCAAATCCCAGCAACCACATGGTGGCTCACAACCATCTGTAACAAGATCTGACTCCCTCTTCTGGAGCATCTGAAGATAGCTACAGTGTACTTACATATAATAAATAAATAAATAAAACATTTAAAAAAAAAAGAAATATATAAATCTATGTCTCTTATCTCTGTTTGGGTATGTGCACATGAGCATTGGTGCCCTGAGGCCAGCCATGCGGACCCCTTGAAGCTGGACTTACAAACAGCCTGATTTGGGCCCCGAGACCCCTTGCAGAAGTGTTGTGCTCTCCTTACTGCTAAGCATCTCTTAAGTTTTGGGGGGCTGGGGTGGTGGTTTAGCTTGGTTTTTCAAAACAGTTTTTCTTTGTATAGCCCTGTCCTAGAACTCAATTTATAGATCAGGCTGGCCTTGAACTCACAGAGATTCTCCTGCTTCTGCCTCCTGAGTGCTGGGATTAAAGGCATGTGTCACCACTGCCCGGCTCTCTTCAGCTTTTTAAGAGAGCATATAGGGTTTCTGAGATCAAAACATTTGAGGGACACAGAATTCCACACTTACTGTGCGCCTCCTTTGTACTAATCCTGGGGAGGGCCAGGTGCTGGAAACGTGCGTAAGGCCTTCTGCCTCCTTCAGGGACTCACAAGAAAGGGAAGCCTGCCTGGAGGCAGCATGATGAGCCCCAAGATGTGCGAGCAAGGTGCTGGTGGGATAGTGGAGCCGAGAAGGACTTCAAAGGGCCTTGAAGCACTGGGCATGGTGGCACACATTTTTTTCAATTGATTCTTTGGGAATCTCACATCATGTATCATGCACAATTATCTTCCAGTCTCCCCGTGTCTTCCATGACCTCTCCCCTTCCCCTCACCCACAAGAAAAGCAAGCCCATTTTGTGTTGACCATACTTGTTGGAGCTTGGCCAGTTTACAGCCCCCCGGGGGGGGGCAGAGAATGAGTCTTTCTCCTCCTGCACCTCTACCAGAAGCCATCAACTGAGGAGAGCTGAGCTGCTACCAGCATGGTCCAGGGCCAGCTCTCCCTTGAGGAGCAGGGACAGCTCTCTGGTGTTCACACTATCACCACCACCACCCCACCATCACCATCACCACCACCACCACAGGGCCAACTCTCCCATGCCCATAGGGCTAAGGGTCTTAAAGTAATGACTTTTGGATAGCCAGGTGTAGTGGCACACACTTGTAGCTCCAATTGACCAAAACACGGAAGCCTGAGAATCACTTGAACTCAGGATTTGGAGACCAGCTTGGCAAACATGGCTAGACCATGTCTCATAAACAACAATGGAGCAGGCCAGTGAGAAAGTTCAGTGGGTCAAGGTGCTTGCCACCAAGCCTGATGACTTGAGTTCAAATCCCAGAACCTAGGAGTTGGATATCCACCTCTCTCTCTCTCTCTCTCTCTCTCTCTCTC
>NC_034590.1:96822759-96833587 GCF_900095145.1 Mus pahari | reverse complement strand
TTGTTACGGATGGTTATGAGCCACCATGTGGTTGCTGGGATTTGAACTCCGGACCTTCGGAAGAGTAGTCGGGTGCTCTTACCCACTGAGCCATCTCACCAGCCCACTAGTCTTCTTAATGAGTCCTTCCCATGGTTCCTTGGGGTTGAATCAAGCACAAGTCTGATGTAGCTGAAGAGGCTGTTAGGTTCTACAATGTCAGTAAAGCATTGTCAAGACAGCTGGGGCAAAGGAGGGGTACTGGCAGGGACCAGGAGGAGCATACTGGGCCAGGGAGATTAAGGGCCAGAGCAGGTCTCAGTTCACCCCAGCCTTCTTCAGTGTGTGGACAGACCCAGGAGCTCATGCACACCAGGCAAGCTCCTACTCCTGAGCTGAAGCTCCAGGTCCTAGTGGCCTCATCTCTTTTAGTTTGGTCAAATAGCCCAGGGTGGCTGGGAATTCCAGATCTTTCTGCCTCAGCCTCTTAGGTGGTGTAATAACTGTGGCGCCACCATTCCCAGCACGTATTACTCCCATATTTTGAAGGTTTATTATTTTTAATCATGTATATGTATGACTCTGTGTATACATGTAAGTGCGGGTACCCTCAGAAGTCAGAGGCAAGCTAGAAGCAAATTGTGAGTTGTCCAACATGTGTGCAGCAAACTGAACTCAGGTCCTGTGCAGCAGCAGTATGTGCTCTTAACCGCCAAACCATTTCTCCAGATCACTTATTCCTATTTCCCAAAGAACTGCCAGGTTGTTCTTAACATCTTCTTCTATTTAGTCTTTCTCTATGCTTCTGTCTGGAATTACCCCACAATGTTAGCTTCAGGTCAAGGTTAACTGCCTGAGATTCACGATGGCAAAGTGGGAGAGGGATGTTGGGATCTGAATGAGGCATGCCATCTGTAGGTTCATGGTCCCCAGCTGGTGATGTTGTTTAGGAAGGATATGGGAACTTCAGGAGGTGGGGCCTCGTTGAAGGGGGTGAGTTCCGGGAGGGTTTTGAGATTTGATATCCTCCTTTTATATCCTCCTCCACATCCTGTTTGATCTTGGCTTCCAGACTTCCCATGCAGTGGGACAACACTCATGTTCCTGGCACATGCCTTCCCTACACAATGACTTACAGCCGCCCTGAAAGTGTACGCCAAAATAAACTGTTGGGAAACCAGGTTACTTAAGGTCAAAGTCTACCATGTGCAGATAGCCTCCTTTGAGCCAAATGCAAAACAGAGGAGTCCCTTTACCAGCAGGGCTTCCCCTTCTCTGCCTCATCTGAGGAGCACAACCCCAATCATCTTCTTCTTCTTCTTCTTCTTCTTCTTCTTCTTCTTCTTCTTCTTCTTCTTCTTCTTCTTCTTCTTCTTCTTCTTCTTCTTCTTCAGGCGCATCAGTGCCTACAATAATACTGGAGCGGGAGTTTGACATGACAAAGGCGGAAAGGACTGGACCTAGTATACTCCTCTCCTTCCTCCCCCTCGCCTTCCACAGAATCCACACCAACCTCCTCATAATCCTTCTCTAGGGCAGCCATGTCCTCACGGGTCTCAGAACTCACCCTCTTCCATGCCCTCACCTACATACCAGTGCACAAAGGCACGCTTGGCATACATCAAATCAAACTTGTGATCTAGGCGAGCCCAGGCCTCGGCAATGGCCGTGGTGTTGCTCAGCATGCACACAGCTCTCTGGACCCTGGCCAAGTCACCACCAGGTACCACAGTGGGAGGCTGGTAATTAATGCCAACCTTGAAGCCGGTGGGGCACCAGTCCACAAACTGGATGCTGCGCTTGGTCTTGATGGTACCAACGGCAGCATTGACATCTTTGGGAACCACATCACCATGGTACAGCAGACAGCAAGTCATATATTTACCATGGTGAGGGTCACATTTCACCATCTGGTTGGCTGGCTCAAAGCAGGCATTGGTGATCTCTGCTACAGAAAGCTACTCATGGTAGGCTTTCTCAGCAGAGATGACAGGGGCATAAGTGGCCAGAGGGAAGTGGATGCAAGGGTAGGGTACCAGGTTGGTCTGGAATTCTGTCAGATCAACATTCAGGGCCCCATCAAATCTGAGGGAAGCAGTGATGGAAGACACAATCTGGCTAATAAGGCGGTTAAGGTTGGTATAGGTTGGGCGCTCAATGTCGAGGTTTCTATGACAGATGTCATAGATGGCCTCATTGTCTACCATGAAGACACAATCAGAGTGCTTCAGGGTAGTGTGGGTGGTGAGGATGGAATTGTAGGGCTCAACCACAGCAGTATAAACCTGGGGGGCTGGGTAAATGGAGAATTCCAGATTGGACTTCTTTCCATAATCAACGGAGAGCCGCTCCACCAGCAGGGAGGTGAAGCCAGAGCCAGTTCCCCCACCAAAGCTGTGGAAAACCAAGAAACCCTGGAGACACACGCACTGGTCAGCCAGCTTGCGAATCCTGTCCAAGACAAGGTCAATGATCTCCTTGCCAATGGTGTAGTGGCCACAGGCATAGTTAGTGGGAGCATCCTCCTTGCCTGTGATGAGCTGCTCAGGGTAGAAGAGCTGGCAGTAGGTGCCAGTGCGAACTTCATCGATGACTGTGGATTCCTGGTCTACGAACACTGCCCGGGGCACATGCTTGCCAGCTCCTGTCTCACTGAAGAAGGTGTTGGATACCAAGTGACAAGACCTTCCCCAGTGGTCTTGTCACTTGGCATCTGGCCATCAGGCTGGATGCCATGTTCCAGGCAGTAGAGCTCCCAGCAGGTATTGTGGATCTGGACACCAGCCTGGCCAACGTGAATGGAGATGCACTCACGCATGATAGCAAAGGGTTAGAAGGCGAGGGTGATAGATAGAAGCAGACACCATGTCTCGGTTACCATTCCGGACAACTAAGAGTCGAGGTAAGTAACGCAATGAGGCCGACCCCAATCTTCCACCCAAGGAAGGTCACCCAGTTCTCAACCAACTCACAAGTTCAACTTCCTCTTTCCTGAGAACCAATGCAGTAAGCACCTGGGATCCCTGGAAGCCTTTCCACGTAAATGATGTTTCACAATACACTAAGCGCCAACCAACGATTTTATATTCACCCTGAAAACTCCTTCCCACTCTCCATGGTTCATATATAGCCCTTGACCGCCCCGAATAAAGTATCTGCACACCAGCCGTCTCACTGGACATCCTCTGATAGAGCTGGTCATTGAGCATCATCTGAAAGAGCTGTAACACCAAGACCCTCTGAGAAGGCCTTCCCCTAGCGGGCACTATCAGGTGGTTCTGCAGACCCTACTCATTCCGGACTTCACTTCATCCCTCCAGCCTGGTGTGCAACAGCACCTGGACTCGCTGAGAGAGGAAATGGGGGATGCGGGACTATAGCTGGACCCCAAGACCAGTGCCATAGCCAAAGCCCAGAACATGGGGCCACAGCTGGAGGAAGTGAACAGATACCTCAATAAAGTGCACACACAAACCCTTCCCCACAAGCTACTTTCCTTAGGGTGTTTTATTGCAGAAAACAAAACAAAACAAAATGAAAACCCAACCCTAATACAGGAGAAGAGAAGCAGGGTTGATTCTATTTGGTACAACATTTGAGGAAATATATTCATTTAAATAAGCCAGGCTGGAACAAAACCATCAGAATCGGACAGAATTCCATTCTTACTGCATAAGCAGACACAGGCGTGTTGTATTAGCTACTTTTTTGTATTTAGCTCCTTTTTTCTGTTGCTATGATAAACTATCGCACTCAAGTAAGTTTATTTGGGTGTATGATTCCAGTGAGTTTAAGAGTCTTTGATGACAAAGACATACAGCAGCCAGCAGCAGGCAAGGCAGCAGGAAGCAGAGAAAGGAAGCAACCAACTGTACAAAGCTGGGAGTGAACTTGCCCTCTATAAACCCTCACAGCCCTTCCGTACTCCTTCAAGCAAGGCCGTGTCTCCCCATGACCTCTCTGAGCCTCCGATGGGGACCAAGCGTTCAGATGCCTGAGCTTGTGTGGGACATTTCTCGGTCAAACTGCCACACATGTGCTTTGTGTCGAGCTCCTTGAACCATTTTTAGATGGGAGCTGGGGAGCTATACAGGGTGTGATGGAGCCTGGAAAGGCAGAGCCCCAAAGCATGCAATGCCAGGGGTCCACCCAAGCTATTTCTCTACCTGAGCCTCCATCAATTCAATGAAACTACACCTATTATATTGCTCCCTAGCCTATGACGTCACCAGAGCGTCCCAAGGTGGACAGGAAGCATATCCTAACCTCAAGGAGCTCAGTGACAGGCAGAAATTAACTAAATCATCAAAGAGAGAAGAAATGTAACCTGGCGGACAGAGGCAAGGACAGGCTGGGGCAAGGTGTACAGCGTGGAACCCTCCTTAGTCAGGACAGGAGGAGGCAGAACAGTCCAGGGGGAAGAGGACATGAGCTCAAATACAGCAATGCAGGAAGGAGAAAGACTCTGGGAGAGGCTGGGATGGTAGCTGCAGCCTGGGGAAGAGAGGTGGATCATCTCCAGCACAGGCTGGGAGGCCACTGGGGCCTGGCTTTGTAAGACCTAAGGCTCATTAAGGGATGTTGTCTCTGACTCAAGAAGGCATCTGCAGTAGCCATGCAGTGACACGTGTGATTTGCTGTCTGGAAGCAAAGTCCGGGCTAGACTCCAGGCAGGAGAGAGTGCGGGGCAGACCCAGGATATAGGGACAGCTGAGGGCAGTTGGGAGGGCTGGGGTATTACTGGGTCCTGAGATGGCAGTTTCTCCGAGTTTATCAAAGATTCTCTCAGAGGGACAAGGCAGGCTGCAGAAGACAGGCTTCACCGATGGCCCTCTTGGCCTCCCTCAGCCTACTTACCAGGCTCCTGAAGATAACATAGGAATGAGCTCTGTGCTTGAGATGGGGAAACTGAGGTCTAGGAACAGCAATGACTAGTGAAGGACAGGATACATGGTGGCATGTGTCTGAAGCCAGTCAGAGCCAGGGCTCTCAAGTCTATTTCTGGGCCATCAGCGTATCAGACCTAGGCCTTAGTCCTTGTCACTCTCATGGAGGGGCTCCAGACAGCCCATATCTTTGGTCTCTTCCCCAGGTACTGCCAGAGGGTCGGTGTCTTCTGGAGGGCTTCCATTTGGAACACCTCCATCAGCCTCCATCTTCTCCTTCAGGTTCCGCTTGAAGAAGCCAACCTGTCAGAAGCACAGAGAGAGTGGCCAGATGCCCAGACCAGCTGCCCCGGCCTGGTGCTAAGACATCCTACGCAGACAAACAGGGTACACCGCAGTCAGGTGGCAGCCACTCCACGGACAGGAAGAGATCTGTATGTTTGATTCTCAGAAATATTTCTTTCTAAGAAGCAGGGAGGCCAGGTGTGGTGGTGCGCGCCTCTAATCCCAGCACTTGGGAGGCAGAGGCAGGTGGATCTCTGTGAATTCAAGGCCATCCTGGGTCTATGACGTGAGTCCAGGATAGCCAGGGCTCTGTTACACAGAGAAAGCCTGTCTCAAAAGCAAAACAAACAAAGCAAAAAACCAAAACAACAACAACAGCCGTAAGATGGTTCAGTGGGTCAGAACACTTACCACACAAGCCTGACTGCTTGAGTTGAGGTCCAAGACCCACAGTGGAAGGAGAGGACAGACTCCTCAAAGTTGTCCCCTGACCCCCACCTGTGCACTATGGTAACCTCCCACTCCCCACCAATAACAAGAGTTTTAAATTTTAGATTTATTTTTATTATTTTGTGTATGAGTGTTTTGCATGCATGTGTATCTGTGCACCAAATGCATGCCTGGTGTGTAAGGCGGTAGTGAGCCTCCATGTGGGGGCTGGGAATCAAACTTTCATCCTTTGTGAGAGCAGCAAGTACTCTCAACCACTGAGTCAACTTTCCAGCCCACAAATATAAAATAATAAACTTGGGTGTGGTGATACATGTCAAGTCAGCACTCTGGAATTAGAGGCAGGAAGATTTCCTTGTATTCAGGGCCAGCCTGATCTACATTAGGAGGAAGATTTCTATGAGTTCAAGGCCAACATGATCTACATTAGGAGTTCTAGGCAGCTAGGACTACACAGTGAGATATTGTCCCCATGTCCCCCCAAAAGAATAAAAGTAAAGAAATATGGTTTTTAAATCTTGTGAATACTCTAAAAAGCTTTAAGTTTGATAATTTATTCTTTCCACTCATTTGAATGCCATGTTTCAGGCAGGCATGGTGGCCCGAGCTCATAATCTCAGCATTCAGAAGGAGAGGCAGGAGAAGCTTGAGTTTGAGCCATTTTAGCCATCAGTATACATGCTAATACTCTCTTTAAAAAAAAAAAAGTCCTGTAGAGCCAGGGGACAGTGGCTCACCTGTAACCCCATAACTCAGGAGGGAGAGGCAAGTTCAAGGCTAGCCTGGTCTACAGAGTGAGTTCCAGGACAGCCAGGGCTACACAGGAAAAACTGTGTCTACAAAAACCCAAAACAAAACAACAATAAAAAGTGTCACTAGGCTAGAGCTGTGGCTCAGTTGGTAGAGTGCTCGCCTAAGGTACAAGCTGATTCCCAGGACTGCATAAAGTCAGGTGCTGTGGTGCAGGCTCTAGGGAGGTGGAGGCAGGGGGTTCAAGAGTTCGAGATCATTTCAACAATTACCAAAGCAACCCCAAGCCTGTCTCAGAAAACAGAACAATAAACAAAATACAAACCTGGTTTGGAGAGATGGCAGAGCAGTAAAGAGTGGTTAATGCTTTTGCAAAGGAGCTGAGTTCAGCTCCCAGCACCTCCCACAACTCCAGGAGATCTGACTCTCTCTCCTAACCACCCTTCCTGGGCTCCTTCATATACAAGGTGTGCATACAAGTCACATATAAATCTCTTAAGTAGGTGATATTTCTTTTCAGCACTAAGAACGAAAGCCAGGGCTTTCTGCATGCTTGCCGACTGCTCTATCACTGACACTCTTAGATCTCAGGTGGGTAATCTGTCAATACCTTCTACTAGGAAAAATCAGGGGCTGGAGAGACAGCTCAGCAGTTAAGAGCACTGACTGCCTTCCAGAGGTCTTGAGTTCAATTCTCAGCAACCACATGGTGGCTCACAACCATCTTTAACAGGATCCAATGCCATCTTCTGAAGACAGTTACAGTGTACTCATATACATAAAGTAAATAAATAAATCTTTTTAAAAATCAATAGTGTAGTGCTTAATATGTGCTAGGTATGCTCTTCTGGAAGCGTAAGACCGTGTGTGTGCACGCGTCGAGTTTTCCCATCTCTGAGAATTAATTCTAAGTAATACTTGTACAAGTGTAGAGACACCCTTTTTTTTTTTAACAACATCTGTTTATTCACAAAGTTTAGGTAGATGCAAATGTGTAGATTCTACACAGTCCTAATAGGAACATTGTTAGTAAGCGACAGAGCAGTGGGACAGCAGAAAAGTAGCCAAGTTCAGGAGGAGGAGGCAGAGCTGGTGGTGGCCATGGGGAGAGGGACATCAGGGCAAGGCATGAAGTGGAAGACTCAAGGCCCAGTCGGCTGGGTGGCTCTACCCCATTTTTGTCTCTCTCTCCGCCTCTCCCTTATCTTTTTAAAAGTTATTTATTTTTATGCACATTGATATTTTGCCTGCATGAATGCCCGTGGGAGAGTGTTGGGTCTCTTGGAGCTCAGAGACAGTTGTGAGCTGCCGTGCGAGTGCTGAGAATTGAACCCAGGTCCTTTGGAAGAGCAGCCAGTGCTCTTACCAGCAGAGCCATCTCTCCAGCCCCTCACCCTTAATCTTTTGAGGCACCTCGAGCTGACCTTGAACTTGGAGAGATTCTACCTCTGACCCCAGGTGCTGGGCTTGGAGGGGTGCATCACCGAACCCCGCTTCTTTTCTGAAACTCCGGAGCCTTTTTTCATGGGCCATCGGACCTCTGCCCCTCTTCACCTCTGATTTTCACATGTCTAAATTTCAGTTCAAGTGTCACCTCTTCTTGGTGGCCCACCAGCTTAAGCTGGCATCTCCATTACAGGCTCTAGAGTAATCAGACCCTGGTCTAGCCCTCATTAAGCTCGCTCCTGTCCATGTCCCAAATGTGAACCTCACATGAGTGAGGACCATGTGTATATTACACATCTCTGTTTCACAGGGCCTAGTGCAGTATGTGCTATCAGAAGGTCCTCAGTATATGGGTGTCTCCCTTCTCTCTCCTCCCTCAGTCCTGGCTGGGCCAGTGTTAACCTGAGTGATGGTGAAGTCTCTCCCACTTGTACTTGGGGTCTTACAGACCTATCTGTAGAAGGGTGGAGTGAGCTGAGGCTTGTTTAGGCCCTTAGCCTCTCTGGTCCAGCACACTCCTCCTGGCCCACGCCAATGTCTCTTCTTTGCCCCCAGCTTAACCATCTAAAAGCTCCTACCTTGTAGAGTGCCAGGAAGATCAGGAACAGCAGCACCAGCCCCCCAATGCCGCTGAGCACGTACAGGTGAAGCATCTCCTTCTCATAGATCACATCCACCTTCATGAGGACCTGGGAGGGAGAGCTAGCTGAGGGCAGGAGAAGCCCACCCACCCTCAACGCCCCCGTGTGCCTGTTCCGTCCCCAGTCTCGCTTCCTATGTGTGGGTTGCACCACAGCATTGGGCTCTGGCCATAGACCCTCTCCCACAAATGTGTCACCCTCTGTACTCACAAGTCACTTGCCCATGTGTACCACATGCTGCCCTGAGACTTACATAACGTGCCATCGGCCCCGGAAGAAGTGTCTCAGCTGGGCATTCGAAGCCCTGCAGACCCCACTCTCTGCGTTTCGAGCCATCTCTGGCCACGCCGAGCTGCCTGAACTCTGGGTCCCCGTGCTCACTGCTCTCTGCTGGCTGATGTCGGTGGCCCTCTGCTAAGGTACCACTGCACTGGTCTTTCCACCTGACTCTATGGCAGCTCAGACAAGCTTGGAGTGGCTTGCTTCTCAGTGAGGTGGGACCTCGTGCTTCACAAGGATTTGGAGTAGATTAGGGTCTGACTGGGCCAAGCGCCCCTCCTCCTTCTCTATGAGCTGTACACGGTGTGTGTGTATGTGTGTGTGTGTGTGTGTGTGTGTGTGTGTGTGTGTGTGTGTGTGTGTGTTCCCGAACCTCTCTGCTGCCTGGTCTTGGCTCCTGAGGTGCATACCTGGGCCTCGGAGGCTTTGCTGCCATACAAATGGAAATGCTTGCTGCTGTTGAAGGAGACAGAAAGTGAGCTGCAGAGGCTGAGTGTGGAAGAGGCCTGTGGAGGGAGCAGAGTGTCAGTCAGCACAGGTCTGAGACCCTGGACTTGGGCGTTTGCACAGAGAAGGAGGGGAAGAAATCCCAGTGAGGGGATCCCGTTCTCTGCCTCGTCTTATTTCTCGACTGTGATGGTCTAACATGTCACTCACTCCTCGGAGTCAGAAGGGAGTTTCTTAGCCGGAACCTGGGTACCAAGTACCCTTGGTACGCAGGTGTGGTGGTACCCACCTCTATCTATCTCCAGTTCTTGGAAGGCTGAGGTTGAAAGATCATGAGTTGCCAGCTAGTCTGGCTGCCAGGTGAAACCATGACTCAAAAGCAAAGTTAAGTGTGGTCGTTTATCTAGTCTTTAATCCCACCCTCAGGGGATAGAGGCAGGTCAATCTCTCTGAGTTCTAGGCCAGCCTGGTCTATTTAGAGATTTCCAGGGTGGCACAGAAATATTGTTTTCCAAAACTAAAACCAAAGAACAAAAATAAATAAACCTTCACCACACACACACACAAAAAAAACAAAACCTACAAACTTCAAACAAATGCAGATGGCTTTGCTGTTGTTGGTTTGCAGCTGCCCAAACCTGGGTGTTGACTCAAGAACAGAGCTCATGTGGGAAGCCCATCCCCACCACCCCTAAGGCAAACGGATCCTCACGGGCAACTACAAGCAGGCGCTACCTTGATTTCCTCGGAGAGTTCCACAGTCCCTGTCACTTGGATGAGGATCTCCCGCCTGAAGACAACTGGACAGCGGAACTGGACTCCAGGCAGACAAGGCTGCTGTGGTTAAGAGCATCAGTCAGCGGTCAGCCAGGCCCACCGTTCAGCTGACCGCCCACCTCCAGCCAGGCCCACCGTCCAGCTGACCGCCCACCTCCAGCCAGGTCCACTGTCCCCAGCTGACCGCCCACCTCCAGCCAGGCCCACTGTCCCCAGATGACCTCCCACCTCCAGCCAGGCCCAGTGTCCCTAGCTGACCACCCACCTCCAGCCAGGCCCACCATCCCTAGCTGACCACCCACCTCCAGCCAGGCCCACCGTCCCCAGCTGACTGCCCACCTCAGCTCACACACTCATACCTCGGCTTCGCTGGATGGCCTCTTCAGGTCCTCACGGTGGCAAGTGACAAGGGGATCCTAGGAATTGGAAGTGGGGACTCCAGTAGATCTGAGGCCACTCCCTACCCCACAGAACTCAGGCATCTCCATTCTCTTCCCCAAGATAACCCTTGTCTATTCCAGACACCCGCATTGCCTTCCTACACCTAGCAGTTCAGTGCAGTTGTTTCCCACCGTGGACCAGCTCACTTGGCACTCTTCTGAGTGGTACTCACCGTCTGTACACTCCATGTGTATGTGATGGGGCCCTCACTGTGAGGCCGAGGCACCCCAACCAAGGCCTCCAGTGTGGGCATGTTGTGGTCATAGGGAGAGGGCTGAATCCTCACCTGGGAAAGGGCAGAGACCTCAGAGCTTGAATGGGGCTCCCTAACTACCAACCACCCCATGTGGCCTGAGGCACTGCCTGGGTGAGTTCTAGGGATGTTGTTAGCTAGGCAGTCCATCATGACGGACCATATCTGGCTGCTCTTCTTTTTTTTTTTTTTTT
>NC_034590.1:96800479-96822684 GCF_900095145.1 Mus pahari | reverse complement strand
TGTCCTGGAACTCACGTTGTAGACCAGGCTGGCCTCGAACTCAGAAATCCACCTGCCTCTGCCTCCCGAGTGCTGGGATTAAAGGCGTGCACCACCACCGCCTGGCCCTGGCTGCTCTTCTAAAGGACTCAGATTCAGTTCCAAGCACCTACATGGCAGTTCCCATCTATCTGTGAGTCCAGTTCCAGAGGATACAACACCTTCTAGCCTCTGAAGGTGCCAGGCATGCAAGTAGTGCACAGACATACATGCAGTCAAAATAGCCATCCACATAAAAATTAGATAAAATTTAAAAAATAAAAGAAAGCGTGGCTTTGAGGATCCTTCTTTACGGAAGCTCATACCTGGTAGACATGCTGGACTTGTTGGGTCGTGGGACCTTTAGGGGTGAAACTGATATAGAGGGTGGAGTTCTCCTGGCTGTGGAGAGAGACATGCAGAGATGGAAGGCTGAAGTCGTGCAGTCCAGACCCCAAGAAGCCTCTGGGCCTCCAGCACTGTGTTGGGGCCTTCAGAGGCACCTTGTCATTTAGATCTTTGAACTAAGGCCAGTAGAGAGACGGGTCTGAAGCTCTGGAATTAGGGTCATACCTTGGGAGCTGGGTCCTCAGTACTACATGCAACCTTCATTACTGTGTCAACTCAGCTCACTGTCTAAATGGCCACCTTCCCATGCGCGTCCTTCCCATGTGCACCACTGTAGGGGAGGTGCTGATACTAAAGTCTGGCTCCCTAAGTGGTTCTTGATTTGGTCAATCAAGGAGGTCAATAAAAGTCAATAAAGGACTTGCTGCAGAAGGGACACTTGCTGGGCAGAAGGGACAGGTGGGACTTCTGCGTCCCAGGAGGAAAAAGAGACCCAGGGAAAAGGGAAGGGCTTTTCAGCCAGGCTTTGGAAAGAGGAGCACAAAAAAATCGTAAGATCTCAGGGAAGCAAGATCTAGTGGCCTCCACCACTGGGGGATAGCCAAGGAGGTCAGAGGATGCTAGCTGATACAGGCTAGCTGATAAGTTTAGGGCAGGAGATTTGTTACTTAGCAATTGTGCTAGCAGGTAAATTCTAAAGCAATAAAGCTGTCTGTGTGTTTTTCATCCCCAGAGTAAAGGTGGGCAGAGAGAGAGAGAAGCTGGGTCGCAGCTGGCTGCATGGCGAAGCTGAGCAGGAAAGAACAAAAGAGAAGCAGAGAGCGAGCCAGTGGAGTGCACATCAGCTCCCTGGCAAGCTGGGAGTGGGGTTGGCAGCAGCCAATCACGGAGCTAAGCCAAGCTGGGAGAGGCCAGAGTGCAGGCCATGGTTCCCAGGCAAAGGTGGGAGGTGTTTTTAAAATTACATGTAACACACTATCCCCTGACTGCCACTATTTCCAGGTGCACGCAGCTCATCTGATCACACCGACTCTCTTCCCACTGTTCTTTTGCACACACTGCCAGTGTTGGAGGCTGCCCACTTGTGCCCCCCACTCTCAAGCCCTGCCTCCTGGCCTCTGCCTATTATGTTCTGCTCGCTGTCTCCTTCCTGGCCTCATCCCAGTGCCTCTGACTGGAAGCCCAAGGTCCCCTGTCTCCATGAGCCCTCCATCTCTCCACACTTGCCCTGATGTCTCATATCAACACCTTGCTGCTTGACACTTGATGCCCAGAAGCACTGGAGACTTGAGCTCCGACATGGGCGCCGTCCTCACCACATAGAGCCAACTTCAAAGAGCCACTGTGCTCTGTGGGGTAACCTGAACACCCAGCTAGATACCCTGTGAGTCCCGCTGTACCCGCTGCCTGCTGACAGCGCTGACCCCATCTGTGTGAGTCTGCTCTGAACGGTAAGGGGCTGGAGGGCAAAGGTCTCTCTGGACAAGCTCCTCCCCTCTCTTCCAGCATGCAGATCCCAAGCTCCTCCCCTCTCTTCCAGCATGCAGATCCCAGGGAGTTCAGCAGGGCCAAGTGCTTTGGAATGAAACAAACTTGAGTTACTCCTCCCTAACTGCATGGCCCTGGGCAAAAGGCAACTTTCTCTGAGCCTGACTTCATCACTAGCATTGTACAAAGTGGTGAAGCTCATCACAGGAATAAAGGAAACTTCAGAAAGAGTCTGCGACCAAGCAGCCAACAGCATGCTTCTCCACTGGTGACCGCGGACCCGACTGATCCAGACAGCCCTTAAAGGGTCTCCGTGTAATGCTGGGATAAACTCTAATCACACCTGAGATGTCCAAGAAGGAAGAGGGATGGAGATGGAGGGGGAGCGTGGCTGGCAAGGACCCCAGATGGAAGGCACAGGTAGATTATGCTCAGTGGCTGGCAAGGACCCCAGATGGAAGGNCTGGCAAGGACCCCAGATGGAAGGCACAGGTAGATTATGCTCAGTGGCTGGCAAGGACCCCAGATGGAAGGTACAGGTAGATTATGCTCAGTGGCACTTACTCCTCAGTAAGGATGTTGACAGGGTACAGGACGGGGATGCGGGTGGTGTCTGAGTTGTCCTCCTGGAGGCTTGAGTTCTCATTCTCACTGCACGGGGCAAGGTGGAGAGAGACTTAGCAGAGCCTGGCCAGGCTTCCTGGCAGTGTAACCCCTAGCACAGACATGTGAACGGGTCTGCTCACCAGTGCACAGTGCCATTCAGCTCGACGAAGTCTCCCCAGGAGCTGTTGAGTAGTGTGTTAAACATCACCTGGAGGCTCACCTGGCAGGGAAGGAAGCAGAGGTGAGAGAAGATGGAGGTGGCTCAGGAGTAGCCTGAGTACCTCATGGTCCAAGCTGGGTCACCAGCCCCACGGTGACCATGGAGTGCACGCTTGCTAGGTCTCTGGCACTGGGTAGGTGTCTCATCCCCACCGGACAGATGAATCTGAAGCTCTGGGCAGCTGAGTTAGGTGTGCAAGGTCATAAAACGTATAACCCAGTCTCGGGTTTGTCTAATCCCCAATCCAGAACTCAGGTATGCCAAGCAGCTCTGTGGACTGTCCCCCTTGGTCAACCACCTGCTCCCTCCCCAGAACCAGGGTCCTCTCCCTGTTTGCCCACTCAGGCTTTTGTGAGGGAGCGCCCCAACACTCACCTGCTGGCCTGCTTTGAAGATGGGAGAGCTTACATTGCACTTCAGTGTCTTAGTCAGGAGACTTGACCCCTCGGTGAGCTCCTCGCAGCTCACGGGTATTTGCCTGTGTGGCTGAGAGTGAAGAAGCTTGCTGGGGGACAAGGTCTAGGGTCCCCAGAGGCCACTAACTCTCAGGACTTGTAGCTCCCAGAATTCTGTTCTACCATGACACATGCTCAGAGAGGCAAGGCCAGAGAGGGCAAAGAGGAAGGCAAGGCTGAACCTAAAGGTGCATGTCTCCACTCCCTGTTACTCAGGAGGCTGAAGCAGGCAGACTGTCTGAACCCAGAAGTTCGGGTCCAATCTGGGCAACATTGAGATACAATCTTAAAAAAAAAAAAAAAACCCAAACAAAACAAAATAGATCATGTAAAGAAAAAAGTTATGTGGGGCACATGTTGTGAGTCCATTGCAGTCTGATATATAATGTTGCAGAGCAGTGTATGAAAAGTTAGCAAGAGACAAACAGGGAAGGGCACCTATTACTTAAAGAGGACATAAAAGTTCTGGAGAAGCTGGGCGTGGTGGCACACGCCTTTAATCCCAGCACTTGGGAGGCAGAAGCAGGTGGATTTCTGAGTTCGAGGCCAGCCTGGTCTACAAAGTGAGTTCCAGGACAGGCAGGGCTACACAGAGAAACCCTGTCTCGAAAAACCAAAAAAGGGCTGGAGAGATGGCTCAGCGGTTAAGAGCACTGACTGCTCTTCCGAAGGTCCTGAGTTCAATTCCCAGCAACCACATGGTGGCTCACAACCATCCCTGATGAGATCTGACGCCCTCTTCTGGGATGTCAGAAGACAGCTACAGCGTACTTACATATAAAAAAATAAATAAATTTTTGTTTAAAAAAAAAAGTTCTGGAGAGAGATAGTCATATGACCACACACTTGATCCAATGCCAGTGAGCCGTGTGGCTAGGAACTGTTAGAGTGCTAAACTTACATCATTCACCACAAAAAAATAAAGTTAAATAAAATAAAATAAAAAGCTAAAAGTCTCGGCCTGAGTCTAATCCCTGGGAACCACGTGATGGAAGGAAACAATTCCTCCAGGCCCTCTGACTTCACACACGTGCTTTGAGGGTTTGTTTGTTTTTTTTTTGGGGGGGGGGAGAGGGCTTTTCGAGACAGGGTTTCTCTGTATAGCCTTGGCTGTCCTGGAACTCACTCTGTAGACCAGGCTGGCCTCAAACTCAGAAAATCCACCTGCCTCTGCCTCCCGAGTGCTGGGATTAAAGGCGTGAGCCACCACACCCGGCTCACACATGTGCTATAACGTGTGTCCTGACACATATGTGCACCTTCATATGTAGGCACACATGCATATGCATAAATAAACAAAATATAAAGACTTAAAAAATTAAAAACAGCTGGGCGGTGGTGGTGCACACCTTTAATCCCAGCACTCGGGAGGCAGAGGCAGGCGGATTTCTGAGTTGGAGGCCAGCCTGGTCTACAGAGTGAGTTCTAGGACAGCCAGGGCTACACAGAGAAACCCTGTCTCAAAAAAACCAAGCAAACAAACAAAAGGAACAGAAATTGCTTGTTCAAGGCCCTAGATTCAATTGTCAGTGTGGCAAAATACATACATACATGCATATAGACAGACAGACAGACATATAGTAATTGCTGAGCGGCCCATGTAGACTCTTTGAACTTATCTGTAATTTGCACATTTCCATGGTGACCACTTATGATTTTTAAAACATTATTTGAAAGTGAAAGTTCTGTCCTTTTGGAGATAGGGTCTCAGGATTCCAGGCTACCTGCCAGCCTGGACTCCCCCATCCCTCCACCCTCCACGCCACACCCCCATAGCCACCTCCTCAGTGCAGGGGTTACAGGCAGGTACCACTCTTCCCTGCTGGATTCAGTGCTGGGAGGAACACAGGGCTTCGTTCGTGCTAGGCAAGCACTCTGAAAGCTGCAGCCCCTAAAAGACCTACTCAAAACAATGCACTGTGCTGCTCGAAAGCACGCCAGCCATCAGAGGAAAGAAACTGCTCCGTTCCAAGTGCGCCAAAGACACCACCCTAGAGCCTCCTTCCCGCACTCTTCTCTATGTCTTTCCTTCTTATGCATTCATTATTTTAGCTAAGCATAATGGTTCACACCTTTAACCCCAGCACTCGGGAGGCAGAGGCAGGTGGATCTTTTATGAGTTCCAGGTCAGCCAGGGTTACATAATGAGACCCTGTCTCCAAACTCGGGTCTTCATGTGTGCAACATAAACTGTTTACCTACTGACTGTACCATCCACTTCCTCAACTCTATTCCAATGTCCTTGCCTCTGCCTCTCTCTCTCTCTCTCTCTCTCTCTCTCTCTCTCTCTCTCTCTCTCTCTCCCCTCCAAATCAGAGTTTGATGAGTGCCACCAGGCTGGGATGCAGATGTGACCCTCAGAGCCCTACACATTAGATGTCATCCCACCCACTCTGGCAATCCAGGCTACCCAAAGTGCACTGTGGGACACCAGCCAGTGCAGGAAACTACCCAGGCAGGTAGTACCCTGGGGCTCACCTGAAGCATCTCCACTTTCCGGAAGGAGAGACCCTGAGGGAAGTCCAGGTCTAATCGCACCCAGTAGGCATCTTCTCCCGAGTTCCTCAGTGTCCACTCCACAGCAAGGCTGGCAGAGGTCATCAGACGCAGGGCTCCACTTCTGGGGATTGGGAGGTGATCAGAACCATGGGGCCATGATAGCAGGAAACCGCATCAAGGTGAGGATTTCAGAGATGCGGGAGCAGGCCAACCACAAACAACGGTTACACTGCTCAGGTCAGTGTCCTAACAGGACCCCAACGCAGGCTCCGCTAATGACTGCCTTTGTCAGAGAAGGAAGTGCCCCGCCTAGTGCCACGGGAGAAGGGCCTTTTGACACTGTCTCAGTATACTCGGCAGCTACCGAGGGAAGATGGAATTAAACTGGAGCCGGGCAGGCAGGTGGGCGTCAAGGGACAAAGGCTTACAGACCTGGCAGGGGACGACAGGGCCAGGTCTGCTTCACACTTCTTATCTTCACCACAGTTCTTCTCAAAAGGGATCTGAAAGGTCAAGAAGGGGACCAGGAAGGAGGCTCAGGCCCCGGACCCAGCAGAGCCAGACAGGGTCCCCAGGCCCACCTGTCTGCCTCTCTCTCCTCTTACCTCCTTAGTCACTGCGTGGATTGAAGGTCTCAGGATAGGCCGCATCTCCCTGCCCTGTTGAGCATGGAGGAGTGAAGACGGGGTGTTCGTGTGAGTGAGAAGGTCTTGTGATGGCACAAGAGAAACTCTGGGCTCAGCTGGAATGACTGTGACCTTTCTACACCCTTACCCATACACGGCCGGGTGCATGGTCCTTCTCTAGTGACAGCCACACAATGGGTATCTGGGCTGAGACAAAGCAGCCTACAGTTCCACCCTTGGCAGGCGCTCACTCTCCCCTCTCCAGCTGTTCAACATCTGGCCTCCTCTGCCTGCCCTTTTTCTGTGGTTTGCCTCTGCCCATCCCCCATCCTCCTAGGCCTGCTCTCCAGCTCCTGCTAAGAATTCAATGCACTTCCTGAGCTGACCAGCCCCCACCCTACCCTCATTTCTGGGCACTTGGTGTTCACAGTGGGCGAGGGGTTATGATGTGACAGTACAGGAAAGCTTCGGAGCATGGAGAAAGGACTCCTAACCCAGATATGAAGTGTCCTGAAGCAACGGCAGCCCCACTCACTGCTGTATTTGGATCTAGAACACCCACCTCTGCATGTGTTAAGGGCCTGGTCCCAGCCTTGTGCTGTAATTGGAAGGTGGCAGAGCCTCCAAGAGCTAACTCGTAGTTGGAGAATGTAATGCCATTGGAGGTGTGTCCTTGAAGTTGGCACTGGCACCCTAACTCTTCCCTCCTTTCTCTTTACTTCCCAGCCACAGTGATGGGGGTCACTAGCTTTACAATGCACTCCCCACCATAATATGCACTTGTCACGGGTCTAAAGCAACAAAACTGATGATCACAGACTATAACCATGAGATCATGAGTCCAAATAAACCTTTCTTCTTTATAACTTGATCATCTGAGTATCTGTTACCATCACAGAATGCTGACTAGGGCACTAAAAAAGTAAGAGGAAGCCAGGTGAAGAAAATGGAGAAGAAAGTTCAGAGGATACATAGACCCTGAGGCATGACAGACTGTGCCTCCTGCCGCCCCCTCCCCGCCCCCTCGGGAACAGGTCTAGCCCCAGCACAGTCCATCAGAAGGATCAAGAAGTCAGAACACAGTTCAGGTTCCACTAAGCCTATGGGTAATGCTGGGCACTGAGATTATATTCTAAAGGCAGTGGAACCTTGGAAGGTCTTCACAGGTTATCACAGCGGGATCCTGTGGAAGCCTCCAGCCTCTTCTTTAAATGGAGAAAGTCTTAGTTGGAGAAAGTTATGTCCTTGGAGGTGTGTCCTTGAAGTTGGCACTAGCACCCCAACTCTCTCCTCCTTTCTCTTTACTTCCCAGCCACAGTGATGAGGGTCAGTAGCTTTACAATGCACTCCCCACCACAATATGCACCTGTCACAGGTCCATCCACCTCAGCATTCACACTGATGCTCACTACCCAGGCAACCGTGAGCCACATGCAACCCAGGGCCTTGACCCCTCAGTTGTTTTTCTGAAAGATGGGAGCTGTCTCCCATCTCCCTTGACCATATCAGTACCCCCGACACACACACAACTAATCCATTCATTTCATAAAACCCAGAACTAATGACATTTCCCAGAAAGGTGTTCTTGCTATTGACTGTGACCTCAGGTGCTGGGTTCTGTTGCACTGGGTTTCCCTTAGAGAAGGAGGCAGAGACTGCTGGCAGCCCCTACACAGGGGTCCTCACCTCTTGACTCTAAAACAGTCTCCACTTCAGAACAAAACAAAACAAAACAAAACACAGCTTCAGTTTTTAGACTCCTTTTCTTAGCCTTTCTTGCAGCTGAGTGTGATCATGTTGACTACATTTTAATCCCTGGGACATCAGTAAAAGTGCTATGTAGCTTTTTAAGGAAATATTCTTCAACGGAAGCTGTGTGTGCTCGTCCGTTCTCCATGGCCAGGTGCACAGATCTGATAGCTACACCCCAGGCATCTTTGAGCACAAGATGTGGCCACCACAGAACCCACACAACTCTAAAAGCAAAAGGCATGTGCTCTTTGGTTTGTTGACTCCTGATTTAGAATCTCAGAAGCCACGCCAGTCTCCTCCTGCTTCGTACAGGAGAAAGACTTCCCACATAGTGGAAGGAGAGAGCTGACTCTTACAAGTTATCCTCTGATACACACACACACACACACACACACACACACACACACACACACACTCGATATTTGCAATACAAGATTTTTTTTTGATGTATGTCACTCTTAGCTGGGTGTGATGGCTCATACCTGTAATTCCAGCAATTTGGAAGTAGGCAGGATTATTGAGCATTCCAGACAACCTTTTTCCCAAACGAACAACAAAGGAAAAGCAACAACAAACACCAACAAACACTCAAATAGCCAGTGTTGATGTAAACCTCTCTTGTTTGAAGTTGAGTAGGCCCAGCAGGTATCTTGGCTCTGCCTAGAACAGCTCTAGTTGCCTCTTGGGTGATTCAGAACCCAGATCCCACACGTTCTAAGGCTGAACTCTCAAGTCCCCTTTCCTGATGCAGTTGTGTTCCCTCTAGTGCTCCCTGCAGTGGAGAGCCATCACCCACCCAGATGCAAATGACAATTGGCCATTGCCTTTTGCCTCTCTGCACATCTCAAGTCCCCAGCGATCCTGCCTCTAGAGACTCCCCTTAATGCATCCCCCATCCCAACTCCCACAGAGTGCCTGGCTTCAAGCCTGACTTTTACCCAGTCCTTCCTCCCTCCAGGCTCCTGTTGTTGCAGTGCAGCCCAGCTGCTTAACTGTCTATGTGAAGGCAGCAATATCTTCTCCCCACTCCTAAATATCTGGTCCTATCCCAGAGGGCTTTGGTTGCCCCGTACATATGGGGCATGCATGTGACCAAGACCTCGTCCCTGGCATTGGGTTAGCAGTATGGATAGGACTAGGTCACAACAAAGGGAAGGTGTCTCCCTCTGGTTGTCAGAAGTCTGACAGAGGTACTGATTTAAGGACAATAAGCTACATGAACTATGAAGCAGGCTTCCTGAGCTTGGCACAGGCCCCATGCCTGGAATCAGGATTCGGGGGGTGGAAGCAGGTAAGCCAGGAGTTCCAAGGCAACCTGAGCTTCATAGAAAGTTCCATGGCATTCTGGGGTATATAAAGGAGGGAGCAGGTGCAGAAGGAAAGAGAAGCAGAGAGAAAGATTCTCAATGGCTTTGTCCAGGTATCGGGATACAGAACACATAAAGCCAGGCCTGTGCCTCAGGCTGGGTCAGTCAATTGCCTTTCTTGCTTAGATCGGGCAGGTCTTACTTGGGTTTCTGCCACTGGCACGAAAAACAACCAGGAGGAGCTGAAGAGATGGATGACCTCTCTTCCAGAGGACCTGGACTCAGTTTCCGGCACCCATATACACGGTAACCCCAAACTCCAGGTTCAGGGGATCTGATGTCTGCTTCTGACCTCCATGGGCACATATGTAGTGCAAATACAGACATGCCGGCAAAGCACACATTTAAAATTAAAATAATGAACACGAAAAAATTTAAGCTCATGAAAATTCTTTGATGTTTCCGCGATGTCTAATAGCTAGACACTAAGCCCTTCTGATCTCATCACCCCAGAGTCTCCAGTGTCTTTCTGCCTACACCACATCACGGTCCTCCTCAACCCTTCCCTGTCCTCTTGTGGACCTCCGGGTCACCTCTACGGGCAGACTTGTTTTACCCTCTCAGATCGCTGGCATAGATTACTGGTCCCCAATTTAACAGCAGCGCCATTGAAGAGGATCGCGACCGTGGCTTCTCTGGCAGCCGGCTGTGAGCTCCTCCAGAGCACGGTCACATGTACAAGCCACAACACAAGTGCCCAGAGGTGGCACAGCGCAGAGTGGCGCTCCAGTCAACTTTGCTCAAGTCATCTGTCGCAGCCAGAAGAGTGTGCTCACTCCTTGTACACGCACTGCCCTTATCTCCAAATCCCAGGACTGGGGGGCAGGAGGGCAGGTGGGGTGCACCCATCATGTGATACCTCTAGCTCTGGGAGAGTCTCACAATGGATGGGGATGGGACCCACTGAGGCTTTTCCAGGAAAGTCCACAGTCAGGTCTCCAGGCTGCCTTCCTTCCTCCAGACCCTGCTTCCTCCCACCAGCCCAACCACCTTCTACTGTCAAGGATTTTAAAAGAGAGCATCATCATTCTCTGGCACTGCCAGGGAGTGTCTGACCCTGGGAATTAGGATAGATGCCCCCCATTTGTTTTATAGCATCCCAATGTGGCATTTCATACACAAGAGAGAGGAGGCTCTGTGTTAGCAACAACAAGGAACAGACCCTGGCTCAAAGCTAGGCCTTCCAAGGTTCTCTCCCTGGAATGTAGGTATTGCACAGTGCTGGGATGTAAATGGAACAGGCTCACTGAAGGGGCCCTCCAGACTCCACCCATTATCTCTTCTTCCTCAGAGCCACCTCAGACTCACCTTCTTTCCAAAGCTGCTTTTAATACAAACTCCTATGAATTCCCTTCCTGCTTAAGTAACTCATATTAGCTTTACTATTGCTAAGCAGATTTTCCAGTCTTCCCCCTTAAACATCCATTCCACCATCGGTCTTACCACCTTTTGGTCCCTTGGTGTCCCTTCTTCCTCCAAAAGAGAGAAATTCAGAGAGACATTGATAGGGGAGATGAGGTCTTGAATGCAGATCTGAGGGCAAGAACACACTGTCATGATGAATCTGAGAGCAAGCCTCATCCGAGAGAGTGTGATAAGATTCTAGTAGTTATGTTAAGACCTTTCCACTGCATACACTTAAGTACACTAAGCAATTATACACTAAACAATTTTACAGTGTCCAATGCTTATAATGTGCTTCCCAGCACATGCCAGACATCACTAATCAATCCCAGAGTTTTCCATAGGCTTGTAGTGGAAGCACTTGAACCATTTGTTTGTTGGATAAGAATGACCCCTATAGGCTCATAGGTTTGGATACTTAGTCTTCAATTGGTAGAACTGTTTGGGAAGGATTAAGAGGTGTGGCTTTGTTGGGGGAGGTGTGTCACTGGGGTGGGCTTTGAGATTTCAAAAACCCATGTAATTCCCACTTGGCTCTCTCAGCCTCTTGCTTGCAAAGCAGGTGTAGGCTGTCTGCTCCTTCAGTGCCATGCTTGCCTGCTTACTGCCACACTCCCTACCATGATGACCATGGACTCAGTGAAACTGTAAGCAAGCCCCCAACAGACTCTTCTAAGTAGTCTTGGCCATGGTGTCTCTTCATAGCAATAGGAAAGTAACTAAGACACCATTATTAAATTGATCCAGTCATGGTGGTTCATGCTTATAACACAAGGACTTAGGAAACTGAGGTAGGAGGGCCACCAAGAGCTTCAGGCCAGCCTGGACTATGAAGCAAGATGTTTTTCAAACATTTTAAAACTTGCCCTAGGGAGCTGGAAAGATGGTTCATTTGTTAAAAGCACTGGCTGTTCTTCCAGAGGACCCAGGTTTGATTCCCAGTACCCATGTGATGAATCACAACTATCAGTAACTCCAGAACTAGGGGATGCAGTGCCTTCTGGCTTCCTCGGACCACAGGTATGCAAGTGGTACAAAGATGTACATGCAAGCAAAACACCCATATACATAATATATGTACATATATAATATACATTGTGTGTATTTCTGTTCTAGGTGCCCATTATCAAACTTCATGCAAGAATATTCCAGAAGGGCTGGAGAGATGGCTCAGCGGTTAAGAGTGCCAACTGCTCTTCTGAATGTCATGAGTTCAAATGCCAGCAACCACATGGTGGCTCATAACCACCCATAATGAGATCTNATGCCCTCTTCTGGGGTGTCTGAAGACAACTGCAGTGTACTTACATATAATAAATAAATAAATTTTTTTAAGAAAAAGAATATTCCAGAAAAATTAGAGCTATTAGTTCTTAACAACAGAGTTGGCCATAACAGTCCAGATAGACTTTCAATTTGATCTTTGCCGAAGGAGCCTGTTGATCGTAATGGGTGGTCAAGATCATTCCCTATTTCCAATGAGCCTAAAGCCTGAGCCAATTGTCTTCAGACAATTAGTGGAACAGAACTAGGAACCCATGGCTCAAGGTCCCCCCAAGCTGTGTTGCTGTCTTCTCTGGCAAATTTATGTTTTAACTTTGCAGAATCAGAAGGGTGGAGTGTGAGGAGCAGAGGGACACAGAATGTAGTTAGGGACAAACTGGGACTGTGAGTGTGGGTACCGACCACAGGCATGACGCTTCCAGTTCTGTATGTCTCACATCCCAAGGAAGAAACCCAGTGGAAGGAACAAGTAACATGCAAACCCCACTGAGGCATTTTGGAAACTGTCCAAAATAATATTTAAAAAAAAAAATGGGCGAGGTGCTGGAGAGATGGGTTAGGGGTTAAGAGCACCGGCTGCTCGGCTATTCCAGAGGTCCTGGGGTCAACTTCTAGCACATAAGTGGTTCACGTCATCTATAATGGGATCTGACGCCCTCTTCTGGTGTGCAGGTGTACATGTGGATAGAGCACTCAAATACATATACAAATCAACCTTTGGGAGAAAAAATAGAATCTGGGTGGTGGTGCATGGCTTTAATCCCAGCACTTGGGAGGCAGAGGTACACAGATCTCTGGATTTGAAACTAGCCTGTTCTTCTGTTCTTATTACTTTTTTTTTTTTTTTTGAGACAAGGTTTCTCTGTGTGGCCTTGGCTGCCCTGGAACTCACTCTGTAGACCAGGTTGGCCTCTAATTCAGAAATCTGCCTGCCTCTGCCTCCCGAGTGCTGGGATTAAAGGCGTGCGCCACCATGCCCAGCTGCAGCTAGCCTGGTCTTGTGCTAGTTCCAAGACAGTTAGGGATACACACAGAGAAACTCTGTCTCAAACGCCTTTAATCCCAGTACTCAGGCGGGTCTCTATGAGTTTTAGGCCTGGCTGGCCTAAATATGTGGATTCCAGACTCCATAGTGAGATCCTGTCTCAAATAAACAAGAATCACACTTCCTGGTAGGAGTGCTGATGATAATGATAAATTTCCATATTCCCATATGTATCAGGTAAGTAAAGTCATACGGTTATAACTGGGGAAGCTGAGTCCAGCGTTAATACAGGAGGGAGAGGAAAGTGCTGAGTAGTCACAATTCTCATCACATCAGAATGCCCAGGCTGGGCATGGTGTCACATGCTTTTAAGCCCAACACTCAGAAGACAGGGGTATGTTGAGGATCTCTGTGAATCTAGGGCTAGCCATGCTCATATAGTGAGTTCCAGAACAGCCAGGACTATAGAGAGAGACCCTGTCTCAAACAATAATAAACAAACAAACAAAGGAAGCCAGTGTATGCGCAGTAGTACAAACTTATAACCCTAGCACTCAGAGGGCTGAGGCAGGAGGAACACATGAGTGCAAGGCAGCTTAGGCTCTGTAGCAAGCACCAAATTAGCCAGGGTCACGTAAGCCAGACAGGGTTACACAGCAAGACCCTCTCTCAAACAAAACAAAAATGCATGCAGATATAATGAAGACTAGAGAGGACATCCCTAAAGAGTGTTATGTCAACTACTGAACAGCAGAGGAAAGGGCAGAACAAAGAAATCAATGTCACTTGTCACAGCTGTTTGGTGACAGAGCTATGCCTACACCCTCGATGCTTCTCACTTCAGTCAGCCCTTCCCAGGACCCCAGCACAGCTCCCATACCGGGAAGTGGAAGTGGAAGTCCAAGCAGGATTTATCTGGGGTGACGGAGGTGTTTCCACTGAGCTCGTGGCTTCCTCCTGGGAACAGCCCTCGGCTCCTCGTCCGATGGCCATCCAGCTGCAGGGTGTAGCTGAGGTTGGCAATCAGGCGACCTGGGCAGGGAGGAAGGCAAGAGATGAATGGTGGGAGATCCTCCCCACGCTGGGTTTGTGGGCAGCACTTCTGGGAGCTCGACAGAACCGACCTTGAAACTTCAACGTGAGGGGGTGGATCCAGAAGCACGCCTTGAGTTTGACTCCGTGCTTCTGCTCCTCACTGGCTGAGTAGGAGCACTCCACCTCATGCACTGGGATTTCCTCTGGGGAGAACGACAGCTCAGTGACAACATCCACCACGGGCCTCGAGCTGCAGAGCAGAAAACCACTAAGTCTCTCCCTTGGGCACACCTACTGGGCTTGTAACACACATCTGGGCACTCCGTCAAGCAGATGACAGTGGATTCTCCTTTCGTGTCACAATCGGAAGTCTCTCAGGAGCAGCAGTGATAATTAGGGCTTCCCTAGTGTGGAAATAGTGGGGAGGCTACAGCCTTGTGATCCTTTTTTTTTTTTTTTTTTTTTAATGACCTTTTAAAACAGAGAAATCGGGGCCAGTGAGAAGGCCCAGTATGGTAAAGGCCACACACCTCGCCTAATGACCTGAGTTTGGCTCCCAGGAACCCCATAGTAGAAAGAGAGGTCAGACCCCTACATATTTGAACCATGACACACACACACACACACACACACACACACTACATAAATAAACAGACATCGTTTCTGGTTTTTAAGACAAGGTTTCACTATACATCTAGAGCAGGCCTAGAACCTGCTCTGTAGACTGGACTGAACTAGAATTCCCAAACACCCACCTTCCTCTGCCTCTCAAGTGTTAGGACTAAAGGAGTGAGCCACCACACATAGCCCAATAAGCATACTTTTTCAAAAAACAATGCCTGTGATGTGGCTCAGCAGGGAAAGGCACTTCCTACCAAGCCTGAGAATCTGTAGCTGGTCTTCGCCACTTGTGGGTTCCTGTTTCTTCCACCCTTCTCCCCCCTATTTCCACACTTTCAACTCCCTAACACTAGATAGAGGAGAAAGAAGGACAGAGGGGAGAGAGGGGAAAAAAAAAGAGATTCCTGAATCTAATTCCATTCCCTTCCTTTCTTCTTCAACCACTACTCCTAGCAAACAACAACAACAACCAACAACAGCCCACTGAACAACCAATAAGCCACCCAGCCGCCTCTAGGAGCCCAGCGTTTATATACCCTCCGAAAAGATCCCAGAATTCCAACCATCACATAGTAGCAGAAGCTAGCTATAGCTGGCAAACACTACGCCCCTGCTAGAGCATGAGGTAAATCATAGTCAGCTGCCGCGGACAATCTGAAGCAGCCCTATATCCCACACCTGGGATTAAAATGAAAACATATTTTTATAATATTTCTGTATTTACAAAGAAACCACAATTTGAAAATTATCAGCACAAGAACCTATATGGTGGAAAGAGAAAGCTGACACTCGCTATGTGCGTGCCCCACGCTCACACTAAGCAGACAGAGACAGGCAGACAGACAGTGGTAGGTAGGTAGGTAGGTAGGTAGGTAGGTAGGTAGGTAGATAATTTTCTTAATGAGAGAGTGAACAAGAGAAACCAGGGTGGGCACACACCTACAATCCCTAAGACAGAAGACCACAGCCTGGGATAATGAGGCCCTAAAAGGGAGCAAGAGACCTAGTTATGCCACATGACACGGAGGAGGAGAGGGTTCTATACTGTGTTTTACAGTATTGGGAAATGAGCTTAGAGACATGTGCCATATTGACATGTGATTTTTTTTTTTTAAAACAAAGTTTTACTCTGAGACCCCTGGCTGACCTGAAAATCACTGTGTAGACCAGATCGTGCCATATAATAATCAAAATATACTTCAAGCCTTTTACCCATGATGCATTGCCTGTCTCAATGCTACCACACTGCCCTGGGGCAACCACATTCTGGCCATACTTGCCCTCTTTCCTGTCAGCCTTCCACCTTTCTTAATGGCCTTGGCACATGCTGGGCTTAGGGTAAAGCTCTTAACCTAGGCTTCTGCCCGCCTGACATATCCCCATCTTTCAGTTCTCAGCTCCAATCCCAGTCCCTCAGAGAGGCCCCGCCTGCAATGGGCTGCCTCTGCTGCTGTCTCACAGGAGTCTGCTCACCTCCTTGTAGCACTCAGAGGTCTAACCGCCGATCTAAGTTTTCATCATCCATACCCTCACACACACTCAGGGCCCACCCAGTGTTTGACCCTGGATTCAAGACACAGCATGTGTCGGCACGGTAGTACACCCCTACAATCCAGGCGAGGAGGTGGAGGGAGGAAGACCTTGGCCTCAAGACCAGTCTAGGCTACCATACTGAACTCTAGGCTAGCCTGCACTAAATTGTGACCCTGTCTTAAAAAGACAAAACACGGGCTGGTGAGATGGCTCAGCAGGTAAGAGCACCCGACTGCTCTTCCAAAGGTGCAGAGTTCAAATCCCAGCAACCACATGGTGGCTCACAACCATCCTTAACGAGATCTGATGCCCTCTTCTGGAGTGTCTGAAGACAGGGTACTTACATATAATAAATAAATAAATCTTTAAAAAAAAAAAAAAGACAAAACACAATCTCCCAAATAAAACAAATAAAACAACGTAGGTGACAGGGCTGAAGGTGGTGTGCGGTGACAGAGCCTTCTTACACTGCACAAGGTTCTGGGTTCCATCCCCAGAACTGCCACAAAAACTAAAAGGGACCAGCAAAATGGCTCAGAGGCTAAAGGAGCTTGCCTCCACGCCTGACAATTTGAGTTCGATCCCTGAGACCCACAGGGTGGAAGGAGAGAACTGGCTCCCAAGAGTTGTGATTCCCACATGCAGTGTGGGATGTGCATGAAAGTAAACACACACACACACACACACACACACACACACACACACACAAATAAACATCATTTTTAAAGGCATACGATGTGATAATATTAATTCTCTGTACTATGTCACTAACAAAGCAGGAAATGTCACTGCCACTTCAAAAAAAAAAAAAAATATTGAGAAACTTGCGTCCCAAGAACCCGAACCAGCAGACTTTAACATCATACAATGAAAGAGACTTGGGTGCAAATCCCATCTGGGCCTCTGAGTAGCAGCTGCTGAGCCTGGGATGAGACATGGAGACCCAGGAGGAAGGCCAGCCCTGCCAGTCCTAGGGGCTCCTTGAAGGAAGAGACTTGTGATGTCAGGGCGATTCAGGAAACCCATCTTACCTCAGCACAATCACCCGACCCTCAGCTCCTACAACCACATCTGCCAGCCTGTCCCCTCCAAGGTCCTTCACCCCATGGATGGAGCGGCCAAACCACCGGATTCCCGGGAACACCTGGGTTCCTTGAATACGCTGGGTGCAAGAGAGAAACGGATGCTAAGCCAGGGGAGGTCAGGTACAAGGAGTCAGGCTCAGACTTAAGCTTGGAGGCTTCAGGGTGTGTGGGATCCCAGTCTGATGGACAGGCAGGGTACCTTACCTGGCTTGCCTGGGGACCTAGCCCACCAGGCTTCCCATTGAAGATATACACAGCCCCCTGCTCCTCCAGGGGGGCTCCCACAGCCACATCAGTCAGCCCATCCCCATTGATGTCCATCAGGGCAGTTATGGCAGCTCCAAACCGACCAAGCGGGTAGCCAGGGTCACCCTGTAGCTCTGAGACCATTTCGAACAGCGACTGGGAAGGAAACACACATTAACCTCTCGATCACAGCAAACTTTCCCAGAATGTGGCATTGTGGTGAATA
Source organism: Mus pahari (assembly GCF_900095145.1). Classification (NCBI taxonomy): domain Eukaryota; kingdom Metazoa; phylum Chordata; class Mammalia; order Rodentia; family Muridae; genus Mus; species Mus pahari. Next base: position 96,804,886 of record NC_034590.1, on the reverse strand, counting down.
CACTGAAGAGCACAAAAGAAATGTGTGGTCAAGTCCCTCAAGGCATTCATTCTGTCAGGCTGACCCGGGCTAGGTGCGGCATGGTTTGTTTCTGTCTGCTTGCCCTGGTGGCACTGAAGCATGACAGTCTCCTTAGCCTTGTGCTCCCATTTGTCACATAAGGACTGTAGGTGCTTAGAGGGTGATCAAACACAAAATGAGGCCATGTGTACAGGTGCTTGGCACCCAGTCTCGCACAATATACCACAACTATCAGCTGCTGTTTGTTGTTTTAAAAGTGTGGTTGGCGTAGTGAAGGAGAAGAGCCCTTCAGAGTAGCCCAGACCTGAGCAGGACTTCACACCTTCACCCTGCTCTGCCTCACTGCTGGGGTCCTGGTTCTCACCTGTCTTCTCCGGTAAGTGAACACTCGGCCTCCTCTCTGCTCCCCATAGAACAGGGGAGCTCCAATCAGCAGCAGCTCTGCCTCGCCATCTTGGTCCAGGTCAACGCTACATAGCTCCCCACCAAAGTAAGATCCGATCTGCGAGGTCAGCGAGACATCTGAGGAAGAGTCAACGGGGCCAGCGAGAGGCGCAGGTCCTCTCCGACCCCTCAGCAGTACCGTGTCCACCTTCCCCCCACCTCAAATGCAGGATCAAGTCCTGAGCTCATGTGAACTGAGACACGTTGGGCCCCTGGAGCCTCCGTGGCTTATGACAGAGTTGGGAAGTGACCTTTAGCACCCAGACTGCTCTAAGCAGCAAACATGGCTCATTCCACACATGTACCGTGTTTGCAAGACCCAGCAATCTACTCATGTCACTCTCACCTGAGTCCCTTCTATCTTCTGGGCCTGGTTCCAACGTCCTCCAGCCACTGGGGCTTGGAAAAGCAGCACTTGTCCCACATGCTGGTACCGTGGGGCTCCTGCTGCCAGCAGGGGTCTGGCGCTCCGGGAGGCCAGCCAGGCCACAGTGTAACCTGACAGGACAGGGGAGGCATCTGGAGTTAGAAGCACAAAGGCTGCTGGGAGAAAGAGGGCCCAAGGCACTGGGCTCACAACCACGATGCACGGAAATAGCCAGAAGACCTTTTACCTGAGGGGCGGCCATATGCGCTGCCACCCCAGCACTGTTCAATTGTGAACAACATGCTCATCCCGGAAGCAGCCAGCCATCTATCTGCTTCGGACACAGTAGATCTGCCAAGATGTGATTGATCTTGTTTCATGTACATGAGCGTTTTACGTGCATACACATATGTGTCCCATATGCATCCTTAGCAGCCATGGAGACCAGAAGAGGGTCTCAGATCCCTTGAAGTTGGTGTTGCAGATGGCTGTGGGCCACCGTGTGGTTGCTGGGAATCAAACCCCAGTCCTCTGCAGGAGCAGTCAGGGTTCTAAGTCACCGAGCCATCTCTCCCACATTTTAGTTAAACAACCAAAGAGGGGAAACACGCCCTGAACGTGGGCAATATTGTTTCATGCCGAGCTCCTGACAGAATAAAACTAGTAATCAAGCTGAGTTGACTACAGATGAATGGAGACCTCCAACTCCTGCCACCATGGCTCTACCACCGTGTGCTGCCCCTTCCTAAACTCCGAGCTGAAATCAAGCCCTTCCTTCCTTTTGCTACCTTTTCAGATCTGTTGTTTTAGCAACAAGATAAGTAATTTATACAATATGCTCAGAAGAAGAGGGCAAAGAGCTGGGTAGTGGTGGTGCATGCCTTTAATCCCAGTGCTCAGGAGGCAGCGGCAGGCAGATCTCTGAGTTCGAGGCCAGCCTGGTCCACAGAGGGAGTTCCAGGACAGCCAGGGTTGCACAGAGAAAGCCCTGCAGAGTGGATGTGCACACTGAAAACAAACAACTGATGTGCTGGTGCACGTGTGTACTCTTAACACTCCAGGGCCAAAGCAGGGGTTCCACCAGTCCATGCCAGCCACTCACAGGAAAAAGAAGGGAGGGGAAGGACACTTGAGAAACGTCCATTTTAAACAGCTTAGCTCAAAACCCTTTTTAAGGCTGAAGAACTGGCTCAGAAGTTAAGAACACTGGCTGATCCCCCACCCCTCCCCCCAGAGAACCCAGATTCTAGTCCCAGTACCTATAGTGGCTCACAATTCCAGGGGATATGACTCCCTCTTCTGGTTTTCAAGGGCACTGCATGTATGTGGTACACAGGAATACATGCAGACAAAACTATACACATATAATTTATATACATATATATAAATATATATAAATCTCTCTCAGAAACAAAAATCTTTCCACCAAGATGGCACCAAATATTAAAAAAGAAGCCCCCATCCTTCCCAGAGCTGAAACCAAATCCAAGGCTTTGAAAGTTACACAAGCACTGCTACATGACACCCACAGCCACCCGAAGATGATACTCATGTCTCGCACCTTCTGGTGGCCCAAGCTACTGTGGCTCTGGAGGCAGAAGAGCCCCCAGGAGAAGCAGGCCTGGCCTGCAGTGTCAGTCAGCTCCCCTGGCCACTGCACAGGCAGAGGTGCCTGTAGGTGACAAGACCAGAACAAGCAGGCTATGGGGACCTCTAAGCCACTGCCGTGGCCAAGGACACTGCCTTGATAAGCTTGGCAGGAAGAAGATGACACATGCCCCCAGCTGCTGCTCCAGGTGTTGCCACAATGAATAAAGAAAAGAAAATATGGTGCCAAGCTCTTTAACCACAGCACTTGGGAGAGAGAAGCAGGTCTATCTTTCAGCTTAAGGCCAGCCTGGTCTACATAGTGAGTTCAGGTTGGGAATTTTGGTCACTGCCCCCACATGCACGCACACACCCAGATACCCAGACACACAGACACACACAAGTAAATTTGGTTCATGATTCTGATTCTTTTTGCAGAGCAACTGAAAACAAGCAAATCACAGGCAAAGAGCGGGGAGAGACTGTACCTCATCTCTCTTCAGTTCATGTACCCTTGAAGCACACTCCTGAAGAGAGACATGGCTTAAATCTCAGTGTTCTGACTTTCTAGCTGTGTGGCCTGGGGAAAATCATCCCATGCCCCCTCTCAGCCTGTGTATAATCTAAACAACAACAACAACAGAGAGAGAGAGAGAGACAGACAGACAGACAGACAGACAGACAGACAGAGTGGGAACAGCACCAGCTGTGAGGAAGTGGTTCTGAGAATCAGAGAAAAGCACACAGTGCTTAGCTTCCCGCTAGTGAGAGCTAAGGTCAAGCAAGAAACACGAAAGGCGGACTGCAGGGAGTGAGCTGAAGGAGCCTCCAGGTGAGGCCCCATGGCGGCCTGGGAAGAGCACCTCAGGTGGAGCAGTGCAGGGTGAGACCTCAACAGGGCATGAGCAGACCGACACTGGCAACTGTGACCAGACAGACAGACATGCTTCTTTTTCTCTGTGCCTAACATGACTTTTGTTTGGTTGGTTTGGGTTTTTCAAGACAGGGTTTCTCTGTGTAGCCCTGGCTGTCCTGGAACTCACTCTGTAGACCAGGCTGGCCTCGAACTCATTGATCGGCCCACCTCTGCCTCCCGAGTGCTGGGATTAAAGGTGTGTGCTCCCACCACTTGGCTGACTTTGTTTTTACTTTGTGTGTGTGTGTGTGTGTGTGTGTGTGTGTGTGTGTGTGTGTGTGCCGGAAGAGGGTATCAGAGTCCCTGGAGCTGGGTTACAGGTGGTTGTGTGCTGCCCGGTGTGGGTGCTGGGACCTAAACTCAGCACCAGCAGCAAAGGGTTAAACTCTGACCTCGCATTCCAACCCCCACCTTCCTCTTAAGACAGCATCTCTCTATTTAGGCCACGATATCCTCTGAATTCACAGTCTTCCTGCCTCCACCTCCCAAATGCTGAGATTACAGGCCTGAGCCATCATCGCCATGCCTAGATGAAAAGAATCCTTGAAATTAAATAAAACCGGGCTGGTGAGAAGGCTCAGCAGGCAAAGGCTATTGCCCCCAGGGTAGATGGTCTGAGTTTGATCCCTGGAACACACATGGTAGGAAGAACAAATGCTCGAAAGATGACCTCTGACCGCCACACAGTCCCTGTGGCATGTTCATACAAGCTGGTCTAGAATACAAAACAGCTTGTCTAATAAAAAATAAAGTTCACACCTGTAATCTAGCATTTGGGAAGCTATGAGAAAAGGCTTGCTGTGCGTTCCTGGCCAGCCTGGACTAGGAAAGACTCAGATCTTCCTCTCCTGCGAGAGAAAGAGAAAGAGAGAGAATCCACTACTATTTTGAAAATAGGTCTGAGCTACTCTCTGGCCTCTCCAACCAGAAATACAAACAAACAAATAATATCAACAACAAAAACCCAGCAGAAAGGCAAAGTACGCCGGGCATGGTGGTGCATGCCTTTAATCCCAGCACTTGGGAGGCAGAGGCAGGTGGATTTCTGAGTTCGAGGCCAGCCTGGTCTACA
>NC_034590.1:96798969-96800379 GCF_900095145.1 Mus pahari | reverse complement strand
AAAGAAAAGAAAAGAAAAGAAAAGAAAAGAAAAGAAAAGAAAAGAAAAGAAAAGAAAAGGCGGAGTGCTCACCCAGGTAACCTCCTCTCACATCTGAGGTCAGCGGCTCCTCCCCAACAAATGTGGCACCTTGGAGGTCTTCACTCAGGTCTAGAAAGCCCCCGGCCCAATCCTTAGCTCCAACGGCTCCCACAACTGCATGGCCCTGCTCAGGGAAGGAGAGGACCAGGGTGAGTGTCATCCCGAGCCAGCGGAGTCCCTTAGGTCCCTTGGCACCCTCAGCTCTTTGCTGTGCACCTTGCTGAGGTCTGCGCTGATCCCACTGGAGGAGAGTTCCATATTAAAGGATGTCAGGTCCTGTTTGCTTGTGCCTGGGGAACAAAGGAGACCCAAGGAACAGTAAGAAAGGAGATATGTGGGTGAACAGTGAGCAAGAGGCGCAACATTGACCTTCGAACAAGGTAGAAAGCATGGACCTGAGTGTCACAGACACAGTATTTCAGGGGTCTGACTCCAGCAGATGGCTTCACACCTGTGTGAATACTGGCAGCGATTAGTGGTCTCAGACTATTCACTGGTTTTTTTTTATTGGGGGCTAGACATTGGGAGGAGGCATGGGGGCGTTCTGGAAGGAGAGAGGGTGAGAGTGAGAAAATGATTAAAACACATTATATATTGAGTCCGGAGTGCCGGTACACACCCTTAATCCCACTACTTGGGAGGCAGAGGCAGGCGGATCTCTGTGAGTTTGAGGCCAGACTGGTCTACAGAGTGGGTTTTAGGACAGCCAGAGCCAAAATAAAATAGAATTTTACATATGTATGAAATTCTCAAAGATTAAATAAAATAGTACGTACATTTCAAGAGTTCTACAGTTGAGGGAAGTGATAGACTCTACCCTCTGGAACCAAAGACCAAATAAACCTTCAATCTGTAAGCAGCCTTGACCATGGGGTTGCATCTCAGCAACAGAGACAAGGTTATTTTTAAGACAACCAAATACCCAAGAAACAATTTGTAAAACACATGAAACTCAGGGCTGGAGAGAAGGCTCAGTGGTTAAGAACACCGACTGCTCTTCCGAAGGTCCTTAGTTCAAATCCCAGTAACCACATGGTGGCTCACAACCATCCATAACGAGATCTGATGCCCTCTTCTGGTGCATCTGAAGACAGCTACAGTGTACTTAGATATAATTAATTAATTAATTAATTAATTAAAAAAACAAAAAACAAAAACACATGAAACTCAAGAAGGAAGACCAAAATGTGGACACTTCGCCCCTTCTTAGAATTGGGAACAAANNTCCCATGGAAGGGGTTACAGAGACAAAGTTTGGAGCTGAGATGAAAGGATGGACCATCCAAAAACTGCCCCACCCAGGGGTCCATCCCATAATCAGCCACCAAA
>NC_034590.1:96778707-96798659 GCF_900095145.1 Mus pahari | reverse complement strand
GGAGGGTATAGGGGACTTTGGGGGTAACATTTAAAATGTAAATGAAGTAAATACCTAATAAAAATTGGGAAAAAAAAGACAACCAGCCTTTGGTACTTTGTTACAGAGGCCGCAGAGACTAACACAGCAGCTAAGTTTTACATCCATGAATAGCTGGTATTGTCTTTTATCTTTTGTGGGGTGACAGGGTCTCTCTATGTAGTTCTGGAACTCACTCTGTAGATCAGGCTGATCTTGAACTTACAGAGATCCTCCTGCCTCTGCTTCCTGAGTGCTGGGAGTAAAGACATGTACACGACTGGTCCTTATTGTTCTCATTTAACAGAACAGAGTAACATGAACAACAGAGCAGGAAAAGGTCACATAGCAAGCGAGATGCAGCAAGGGTCCTTGACCTGGTCTACCCTACGCACCACAGTGTATCTTCCACCAAGTTGGTCACCAAGGCTATGTCCCAGCACTGGGGACTTCCCTATGGATTCTGACTCCTACAAGCACACTTGGCTGCCTAGGGAAATGTCCCCTCCCTTATCAGTCCTCTGTCTGCTTTGTCCAAAACCTCTTTGTATTCTAGGTCAGGAAAGAGGGCCTGTGGGCACTCCTTGCACCTGGCTCCTGCCAAGTTGCCTATCTTCTGTAATGTGAAGCCTACAGTTTGTGAAGGACTGGTGAGCCTTCTACCCAGACCCCCCCTCCCCACCAGCTGCCAGGGTCTGGGACTTACCCTCAATAGCATAAATTTTCCTCTGCAGGTCAGTAAATAGATCCTTCAGTTTCTCAAATGTGTCTAGAATCTTGACAAATTCCTCTACAGGTTTTGAGGCAAATATGTGGAGCGTCTTCTGCTTTTGTACTGTGGCAAAATGCTTGCCAATCTGTGAAGGGGGGAGAGTGGAGAGCTGCAACACCCCAAAAATCTCTGACTAGTTTTCTATCAGTCAGAAGACCTTAGCACGGCGAGGAGGGAGCTTAGGCCTCAGAAGAAGAGGTGAGACCACATGGGTCTGGGAGCCATACCCCGATGATATAGCGGGTTATGCCTTGGGCCGCACTGATGTTGCCGTTATCACTTGCCTCCCCGTCTGTAATGATGACAAGCACCTTGGTAGCATCTGGCCTGGCACCAGATTCTTCTTTGAACACATGTGCCCTGTGTCCAAGGAAAGGGGACATGAGACTCCCCCCACAGCAGAGCCCAAGGCCCCTCCCCACTGCTCACTGAACCATTGGCCACCCAATCACTCAAAAGCCTCTCTCTCCAATCTACCAGGCAGGTGCCCCAAGCCTTCTGGTCTCCTCCCAGCCCACCCCCACCTCGCCCCTTGACCACCCTCTCCCTCTGGACTGGTGGGCTTCACTCTGCTCTGGGTAGCCCAGAGGTGTGTCCCAGAATCCACTTGTAGCAACGGGGAAGTTTGAGGTAGGGTGACGCTGGGTTTCACCTATCCTCCACGCCTCTCACCACATCTGCTGGATCCCCTCTCCATTATCCGCCTCTCACCACATCTGCTGGGTCCCCTCTCCATTATCCGCCTCTCACCACATCTGCTGGGTCCCCTCTCCATTATCCGCCTCTCACCACATCTGCTGGGTCCCCTCTCCATTATCCTCCCCAGCCACAGAGTTGGCCTGGCTCCCTTTTCTTCCTTCAAGATTTGGGGTTTGGGTTTTTGGTTGTTTCTTTTTTTAGTTTAATTACATGTATTCACATGTGCCTCTGTGGGAGCATGTGCACATGGGTACAGGTGCCTGCAGGGGCAGGAAGAAGGCACTAGATCTCCTGGAGCTGGAATTACAGGCTGTCCAGCAAGGGTGCTGGGAACAAAACTTCTGTCCTCTACAAAAGCAATACAGGGCTGCATTATGTAGGTTTCTGCCTCTGCCTCTGCCTCTGCCTCTGCCTCTGCCTCTGCCTCTGCCTCTGCCTCTGCCTCTGCCTCTGCCTCTGCCTCTGCCTCTGCCTCNCTCTGCCTCTGCCTCTGCCTCTGCCTCTGCCTCTGCCTCTGCCTCTGCCTCTGCCTCTGCCTCTGCCTCTGCCTCTGCCTCTGCCTCTGCCTCTGCCTCCTGAATGCTGACATTAAACTCATGTGCCACCACATCTGGCTCTTCTTGAACATTCCAAATGTGCTAAAGTCAGCTTATAAGTGTCCGCCAAGGCTTGGTCTCCTGAGTGGCACTGTCAGCAGCTGGTGGGACTTTCAGGAACTGGAACTTAGTGAGAGATCTTGAAGTCATTGAAGGGGACCCTGCCTTCTTCCTCCTTTTCTCCTTCTGGGTCACCTCTGCCATAGCCTCCTGCCATGATGGACCATAATAGTCCATAGCAGTAGAGCCTGGATGATCATGGACTGACGTTTCCAAAACTAAGGCAAGGGTGGGAGCTTGGTGGGAGCATGCTTGCTAGCACCATGGGGCCCCAGGCTCCAATCTCACCAGCACACTTATGCTGCCCAAACTGCATGTCCAAGCAACCTGTCTCTTTATAAGCTGATGCTCTAAGGTGTTTGTGATGGAAAGTTTCCTCGGGGTCTGTGTGGCTCAGGTGCTCACACCTAAGAAGTCTTCTCAGCAGGATCCCTCTCCAGCTGGGTATAGTGATACGCACCTGCAATCCTAGAACTTGGGAGACTGAGGCGGGAACATTAGGAGGAGGCACCCTCATGCCTGGCTCAAGGTAGGTTTAGGGAAAATTTCTAAAGATTTCTCTCTGTGTGCCTATGTGTACACATCCCTGTGCATTCCAATGCAGGCCATAAGGAGACACCTTGTGTCTTTCCCTACCACTCTCTGTGTATTTCACAACAGGATCTCTCCTTGATCCCAGGGCTCATGTGTTCTTACCTACCCTGGAAACCAGTAAGTCTCAGTGATTCTGCTGTCTCTATCTCCTTCAAAACTGGGGTTACAGGTGTATCCTGGATGCTTGTTACCTGAGTGCTGGGATCCAAACTCTGGGTCCTTTTAACTGCTAAGCCATCATTCCAGTCCCCTGATTTGGGGGGTGATGGTTGGGAGGGACAGGGTCTTACTATATAGTCCAGGTTAGCCTCAACCTATAACCCTCAAAATTCTCCTTCAGAGGCCTCCCCAAGCTGCAATTAAGGTGTGGGCCAACCACATGCTGCTCTCCTCTTGACTTTATACAATCAACTGCCACAGTCTGCACCTGCCCAGTGACTTCCTGTCTTCCACCTCTGGAAGAGCTAGCTCACATAGAACAAACACCTAGACACAGGCATGTCTTTCCTCAAAAGGGAACTTACACCACATAGTTGATGGCACGAAAGGTATTGGTCAGCAAGAACATGGGCTGCACGTTGCCTAGCAGAACATCGGGGTTCTTGTTCTGCTTAACATAGTCCGAGAAAGTAAATTCTGTTCTGCACTCTGTGGAAAACTGAACGGCAGCAAACTAGGAAAGAAAGACATGGCATAGGGTTGCAGGTCCCTTCTCACCGTCTGCTCAGGTCTCTGCTTCCCCCACAGCTGTGGAACCCAGGGCCTTGTGATCGATGGGCAAGCACTGCCCATTCAGATAACTTCCCAACCCCAGTCTCTGCTTCATATGCACGCCCAAGTAATTCAACTTCACTCCCCTGCCTCAAATCACTCTTCAGAAAAATTAAGATAAATATAAACAGATGTAGAAACAAGATTAAAGAAACCTCTGCTCCCTTACCTAGAGATGTGTGCTGGGTTCCTGGGCTCTAGGCCCACTTAACTCACCAGTATGGATAGCTCCCAGTAACTATGTCTGTGAAGAAAACCCCCTAGACTGGACAAGGTTAGCTCGGCCAGACAGTCACCCAACTGATGCTGGACCAACCAGAATCTCTTTAGAACTGGGGCTTTATAGAAGGAGGTAGCTGAAGTGCCCTTTTGGAACTTTATCATGCAAATTTAATTTTCCACCCGTGAAATCTAAAAAGGAAAGGAAGCCCATCTACAAAGAAAGCAGAGACAGAAGATGGAGACAGACAAACAGCTCCAGACAGAGAAACAGCTCCAGAGAACTGGACCAAGTTTAACTCCTGGCTCTCGATGCTGCCAGAGTTATAGGTGCAACCATAACCACGCTTCTGAAGACACATCTCACAAATACACGTAATGGCTCAAGCCAGTCTAGGGGGACATCTTAGGTCTGTGACTTAGGGTCCTGATGTCTGGGTGCACTCGGGTACCTGGTAAGAAGTGTTGCTGAGTTTCCTCATCACATCCTTCATGAATTCCAGGATTTTTTCAAAGTCCTTTCTATCCAAGCTCTGTGAGCCATCGAACAGAAACACCAGGTCGACTTTGCCCTTCATACACTCTGCAGAGACGACATGCAAACTGGTCTGACTGATAAAAGTTTAGCCTGCTGTGCTGGCTCCTGTGGAGGCCAGCTTCTCAAATGTACCTTTACCCACTGGGTCTCCAATTCCTCACCCTGATAGGCCGGACGGTTTTGTAGCATGGGTCCCTCCAGACTCTGGGGAAAGAGGTAGCAGAGGCCACTGAGGTAGGTGTTCTGATCACATGTCCGCGACAGTCCGGGGTCACAGGCCTGAAGGGAGCAAAGAGGGAAACGCAAGGCTTCCTTGTGCTTTGTGTCTTACAGGCATCATCAGCAGAGAATAGGAGCTTCCAGAGCCCTGTCCCCTCTCTCACTTCCAAAGGGTTTTCAAAGCAAGGCATTTTTGCCTCTAAGGCAGCCAGCGCTCTATAACAATGGATGCTCACATCTTTGGAATGGCATCTAACCTTCGTAGTTCATCGTCTGTTCTGTGTACAGATGGGCATCGCCCCACATTTCCAGGACTTGCCCCTCCCAACCACACATCCTGCATTCAACAAATCAAACCTCACTTTTCCAGAATAGACAGTACTACTCCTTGCATTTATGACTACTCTGTTCTGTCAGATAGCAGTTTATAGACAGGGCTTTTGTCCTTTGTACATCTTTGTCTCTTACAGCCTTACCCCATGGAATCTAGCACAATGCCTGATCTGTGACAGTAGATAAGTAAACAAGTTACAATTAAGCATCCCATGAGGCTTAGAGGCACTTACATACCTGTGATCCCAGCACTGGGGAGGCTGAAGCAAGAGAATTGCAAGTTCCAGGGCAGCCTGGGCTACATAAAAAGACCCTGTTTCAGTTAAAAACAAAAACAAAAACAAACAAAAAACCAACCAGCCAGGCAGTGGTGGCACATGCCTTTAATCCCAGCGCTCTCGGGGCTGGAGAGATGGCTCAGCAGTTAAGAGCACTGACTGTCCTTCCAAAGGTCCTGAGTTCAAATCCCAGCAACCACATGGTGGCTCACAACCATCCAAAATGAGATCTGACGCCCTCTTCTGGTGTGTCAGATACACACAGCTACAGTGTACTTAGATATAATAAATAAATCTTTTAAAAAATTACCCATTCACATAAAAAAAAAAAATCTCAGTACTTGGGAGGCAGAGGCAAGTTAGCCTTTTGAGGCTATCCTGGTCTATAGAGAGAGTTCCAGGACACCAGGGCTACAGAGAAGCCTTGACTCAGGGGGAGAAAAAAAAAGCAACTATTATAAAATTAAAAACGTAAGTAGCCTGCATACAGCTCAGTTAGAGGCAGAGGCACCAAGAGTTCAAGGTCAGCCTCAGCTATGTGCAGCTATGTACGTCCAGGCTGTGTGAGAATAAACTCTAGAGACTTGTCCGTTCTCACTAAGCAGCAGTTTAATCAACTCTCAGACGCCACTAACAGTTTGTCAGATTTTCTTTTCTTTCTGAGACAGGGTCTCATTATACAGCCCAGGCTGGTTTGTAACTGTGCAGCCCAGGCTGTCTCAGCTACTCCTGTGCTGGGACTGCAGGTCGATACCCCAATATCTGGCTCTTCCTTTCAACATCTCTACACAGTGTAGTAGTGTGTGGTTCATCTGTGTAGTTCAGCTCCATAGGCTCTGACAGCATCATACAAAATTCTTACCAAAAGGCTTCCCTTGGCGGCGTCTGTTGCCAGCGTCATTCCCAAGTACTTGGAGGTATGGTTTGAGCCTGTAGGCACAGGAAAGCAGGATGGAAGGACTCGGGTAGTCAGGCGTGGTGGGGTCAGCCTCGGGTTTCCTGGGGATGGGGGCACTTCCCCCCGCCTTCCCTCTGTGCTCACCATGTAGGCTGACTGGCTGGCAGAACTCGCTGCTCGGATGGCAGTGATAGAGGCCTCCCATGTTGTCCCCCTCACCTGGGGCTCCCACGACAACCCTGATGGAAAATCTCACTTGAGACGAACTTGCCCAGGCCTTTGCCCACCTAGTTCCTCTTTTCTTATTTCCTACCCATTCCTTTTTTTTTCTTTCTTTTCCCCCCTTCTTTGAGACAGGGTCTCACTATATAGGTAGCCTTGGCTGTCCTAGAACTTGCTACATAGACTAGGCTAACCTCAAACTCACAGAAAGATCCAACTTCTTTCTCTTTTCCAAGTGCTGGGATTAAAATTGTGCCCCACAATCCATTAAGTTTTTTTGTTTGTTTGTTTTTGGTTTTTTTTTTTTTTTTTTTTCTGAGACCTGGTTTCTCTGTGTAACCTTGGCTGTCCTGGAACTCACTCTGTAGCCCAGGTTGGCTTCAAACTCAGAGATCTGCCTGCCTCTGCCTCCCAAGTGCTGGAATTAAAGGTGTATGCCACCACCACCTAGCTATGTATCTTTTTTTTTTTTTAATTCACTTTATATCCCAATTCACCCCTCCCCCTCCCTCCTCTCCTCCCAGTCTCATCTATACAAATTCCTCCCCCCGTTACCCCCTCCCTTTCTCCTCAGAGAAGGGGAAGACCCCCCTTGGGTACCACCCCACCCTGGGCTATCCAGTCGCTGTAGGCCTAAGTGAATCTTCTCCCACTAAGGTCCAAAAACCATACAATGGAAAAAAGAAAACATCTTCAACAAATGGTGCTGGTCTAATTGGTTGTCTGCTTGTAGAAGAATGCAAATAGACCCAGATCTATCACCCAGGCATGCATCTTAACAAGCACTTCTGAGTGATGCCAGGCTTGTCGTCAGCAGCTTAGAGGGCAAAAGTGCTTAACAAGCTTGAGAACCTGAGACGGATTTCTCTCCTACGCAGTAGAAGGAGAGAACTGACTCCAGCAGGTTGTCCTAACTTCCACATGTGCGCGATAGCATTCACGTACACACGCAGCCCAATCACTACAGCATTCATGTACACACGCAGCCCAATCACTACACCATTCACGTACACACACAGCCCAACATTAACAACTGTATGCTTAAAACTTGCCACCAAGGCAATGCAGCTCCTACTCTCCAGGAGAGCTCCGGAGTAGCCCCTATTTCCTAAGAGCCAAATAACATAATTCTAGAAGTTAAAGCTTCATTTCATTTGCATTCTAGAAAATTCAAGGCCCAAAGAGTGTTAGGTGGGCACCTTCACTTAGTCATCAATTCAAAAGCTATTTGTGACTAGGTGTGGTGACATAGGCCTGTCACATCTGCTACTCAGAGTTAGCCAGAGGCAGGAGGACAGTGGCCCCAAACTAACTGTGGGAATTTAATAAGACCCTGTCTCAAAAGGAAAACAAAAAAGGAAACCAGGTCTGGTGGCATCTGCTTGTGATCCCAGCACCTCAGAGGTAGAGGATAGGAGGTCAGAAGTTCAAGGCTCTGCTCAGCTACAGCAAATGTAGAAACAAACTGATCTACAGAGGCCGTCTCAAACCAAAGAACGTAAACCTTGAAGCAGCTCAATGGAGAGCTTGCCTAACACACATAGACCTGGTATTCAAACAGCAACAGCACCACCACCACCATCACCAAAGCCATCAATGCCCAAGTCTGCCCCACTATGTGCTTAGCAAGGCTTTGAATTGGGAAGCAGAGAGGAGATGGTCCTCAGACACTCTTGTGGCTTGGGACCCATCCCCCTCACTCTGTGGTACTAGAGAGAGCCATGCTCCTGTTTCAAAGATTTCCCGACACTCGCAGAAGGGAGGCCAACCTCTGACATGGGACAGTCCCCACCCCAACCCCCGGGCAGATGTGGGGCCCTGCATACTCTGCTGCTGGAGGATAGTTGAAAGAATAATAGCTCACCCATCTCCGACCTGCAAGACCTGGTACCCAAAATGTCTTCCAGCTTGTGCCAAGAAGCTCTGCGTAGGCCTTGTGTCCAGGTTGTAGCTCCAGGCCTTGACTGTGGGGAGCAAACCGGTCAGCTGCTCCCTATCTGGACCCCCCACAGACTAGTGCTGCCTCTGCGGCCTGTTCCTCCAAACCCACTCATGCTCTGAGGCTGCCTACACCCAAGCACAGACGGGTGACACCAGGACTTTCCCTCTGGGGCCTGGACTGGAGACTAGGAGATCACACAGTCTGTCTCCCAGGGCAACTCCTCCCAGACCCAGAGGACTCAACTTCCCCTTGGACCTATTGGGAAAGAAGGAAGGGTCAGAAGGCAGAGGCCCATGAGAAAGAAGCCAGGGAAGGGGCCTCCAGGCATAGAATGACCAAGTTCCCAGGTAGGGACCAAAAGAGTCTGCCCTGAGGCCCCATGGCTGCCCTACTCACTGACTACGCTTCTCTGGGGACCTTGCATCCCAGCACCTGAGAACCACAGTGACCAGCCTCAAGGAGTCACCTGTACCCTGAACCCAGCAGGTGACTTAAGTTTCCCAACTCTACCCACCAGACACAGGTATCTCCCGGCCTTTTAAAATCCAACACCGCCCCCTCCCCTAACTCAGGCAGCTAGAGTGCCCCCTGCAACCTCTAAACCGTCCTTTTCTGGCCCAATTTTCCTTGCAGAAAGACTTAGTGCCTTGTGTCCTGGATGTCAGAGATGAGGGCACCCTCTTCACCTCCCTTCAGGCGCCCAAAACTCCCAAGCAGACATAACACAAAGGAGGCGGAGTAGAAACCTGAGCCAGCCTTCTCCCATCCTGAGTCCTTCCAACCATCTACCTAAACCCGCCTCCCACCCTCTCTTCCACGCCCTTCGATATCATGCTTCAAGTTTGTGTGGGTTCCCTCTTCTCTCTCCGGGATTCCTGGGTCCCACATCACCAACACCGTCCGTCCCCTGGAGTGGCTCCTCATCTTCTTCGGCTCTACAGAGCCTTCTGGTTTCCCCTGTCACAGACAACGACCCTTTCCCATCCCTCCTGGATTTCCTACCAAACAGCTGGAGTCCCAGTAGAAAAAGTCTGGGGCCGGCAATCCGGAAACTCATCTGCGCCTAGGAGGGACCTGTGGGTCCGGACTGGATCTCAGAGAGCTCTTGAGATTTGCTGGCAACCTAGACCCAGAGGAAGAGGGAAATGGTGGTGTCTCTTGCATGGGGCCCCTTCCAGTGGAACTTTCTCAGGGCCACCAGGCTGATGACACTGGGTGGGGGTGGAAGGAGGGGTGTGCTCCTGTCCGGGTTGTGAAACCTCTCTGTTCAGAGAGGAAGTATAAGCAGGTTAGATACATTTCCTGTGCCTACTTGCATTTTCACATCATCCAAGAGCAGACAGCAAGGCGGTTAAATTACTGCCACTTCAACTAGGCAACCTCCGCTCTCAAGCCAGGCCCGGAAGACTCTTCAAAGCCTGATAGAAGGGAGGGGGAGTAGGCGGGGGATGAGAGGGGGGAGGGGAGCAGTGCTGTAATTATATTATCTAAAACAACAAACAAACAAACAAGCCAGATAGAGGGTTGCTCCGGAATCACCCCTAAAGTGTCCCTGGTCGATGGTGGGTGACAAAAGGACGCTTGTGGGAAAGAGCCTGGAGCAAGCTACAGAGCTGCAGGCTCAGAACTAATTTTTCCTTTCCTTTCTTTTCTTTTCTCCTTTTCTTTTATTTTCTTTTCTCTTCTCTTCTTTTCTTTTCTTTCCCTTCCCTTCCTTTCCTTTTCCCTTCCTTCCTTTCTTCCTCCTCCTCCTCCTCTTTTTCTTTTTTCACATTTTTTCCAAGACAGGGTTTCTCTGTGTATCCCTGGCCACCCTGGAACTCACTCTGTAGACCAGGCTAGTCTTGAACTCAGAGATCTGAGATCTGCTTGCCTCTGGGATTACAGGTGTGCATGCACCACCACCATTTGGTTAATTTTGTTTCAAAAAAGAAAGAAAGAAAGAAAGAAAGAAAGAAAGAAAGAAAGAAAGAAAGAAAGAAAGAAAGAAAGAAAGAAACAAAGAAAGAAAATCCTTAGAAGGGGAGAACATATTTGTAAATTGCATAGTTGATGATACAGGTGCACTCAAGAATATAAAGAACTCAGGACACAAAGACAACTCGATAACAACTTTAAAAAGACAACTTTTGAGGGGATTCTTTTTTATTTCTTTTCTTTAAAAAAAAAAATCACTGGGCCCACGAGATGACTAAGTGAATAAAAGGATTTGAGGTGTTAGCCTGACAGTCCAAGCTCCACCCACAGAACCCACATAAAGGTCAAAGGTCAAGGTTGTCTTCTGACCTCCACATGTGCCCCCCCCCATCGTACACACATAGCAATTTTTAAACATTCAAAGTTTTATAAATAAATATATTTTTCAAAATCAAAAGTAATAATTTTCTCAGTGCAGGGATCAAACCGATGAATGACTGCTCTACTGCAGAGCTTTGCCCCTCCATTCATATTATTTATGGGGGGGGGGTGTTGTTGTTGTTGTTGGGTTTTTGTTTTGTTTTTCATTTTGTTTTGAGACAAAGTTTTTCTATGTACCCCTGGCTGTCCTGGAACTCACTCCATATACCCAGCTGGCCTCGAACTCATAAAGATCTGTTTGCCTCTGCCTCCAGAGTTCTGGGATTAAAGGCATGTGGCATCATGCCCAGCCATTTATTTATGTTTTAAACAAGCACTCTCTCACTAAGCTACATACCCAGTCCAGGCAGACATTTCTTTAACCATGAAACAGAAATGGCTGACAAACACATGAAGGAATGCTCAACATTAGTTATTAGAGAATGAGCGCGGCAGCCTGTATGGCCTGCAGTTGGGGATGGAGACAGGCATGAGGTACCCCTAGGCAAGCTACAGTGCAGACAGACCCTGAAGACAGACGCAGGGAAAGCAACCAGGTGCAAAGGCTCAGATGTGGAATGTCATTTGAGTGACATGTCCAGAAGAAGTACATTTGTCTGTGTGTGTGGTGTTGGAACTCAAATGTAGTGCCTCAGGCTTGTGTTTCAGTTGTCTGTCACTGAACTGCATCCTCAGCCCCCAGACAGATAAGCCTGAAGAGACAAAGAGTAGATGAGTGCAGAGGCAGGCGGATTTCTGAGTTCGAGGCCAGCCTGGACTACAAAGTGAGTTCCAGGACAGCCAGAGCTATACAGAGAAACCCTGTCTCGAAAAACAAACAAAGAAAAAGAGTGGATGAGTGACTGCCCAGGAGCAGGAGGAGAGCCCGGCTGCTGAGGGTTCAGGTTCTTTAAGGGTTAATGTTCTGGGTTGGGATGGTAGAGCTGACTGTAAAACTTCATGAACATACATGAGAAAAACTTTTAAATGAGTGTGTGTCTGTGTCTCTTTCTCGCACGTGCAAACACACACACACACACACACACACACACACACGCATACATGCATGTTTGGTTTTTGTTTAAGATAAGCTCTTGATTGGCCCAGGCTGGCCTTATACAGCAATCTTCTGTATTGGCCTCCTAAGACACAACACACTAGGTCTGAATATATTAACAGTAACTGAATGGGCCACTTACTTTTTGACATAAGTGTCAAAAAACGTGCAGTGAAGCTGGGTGTGGTGGCGCGCACCTTTAATCCCAGCACTCGGGAGGCAGAGGCAGGCGGATTTCTGAGTTCCAGGCCAGCCTGGTCTACAAAGCGAGTTCCAGGACAGCCAGGACTGCACAGGGAAACCCTGTCTGGAAAAAAACAAAACAAAACAAAAACAAAAACAAAAACAAAAACGTGCAGTGAAAAGAACACTTAGTGTGCTGTGCTTGCAGGGCTGGGTGTCCAACTGCAGAAAGATAAAGTGAGAGATGTCTCTAACCTGGAAGAAAAATCAACTCAAAGTGGGTCAAAGTCTTTAATGCTCAAAGTGTTACAGGAAAACATGGGAAATACACTTCATCATACAGGTCTAGGCCAGCTGTGGTGATACTAGCCCAGCACTTGGGAAGCAGAGGCAGGGGGATCTCTGAATTTGAGGCCAGCCTGGTCTACAGAATAAATCCCAGGCAAGACAGGACTACAGCCATCAGAAAGAGAAAGAGGAAAACATGAAATAGATATTTCTCAGAAGAAGAAATACAACAAATGGTCAATCAGTATTTTTAAAAGTGTTCAATATCCCCAGTCCTCAGAGAGATGTAAATTAAAACTACTTCTACATTGTGCCTCACCCTAGTCAAAATGGCTGTCGTGAAGAAATCTAACAGCAAACACTAATGAGGATGTGGGGAAAGAGGAACTCTTATTTACTCCTGGTGGAAGCACAAACTAATACAGAATTATGGAAATCAATATGGAAATTTCTCAAAAAATGAAAACCCTTAAGTACCATATGAGCGAGCTCCACTCCTCCTGGGCATGTGTTCATGGTAAATACCCTACCACAGAGCCACTTGTTCTTCTGAGCTTAGTGTTCTGCACTCAGAGCAGCAGAGAAACTGAGGCAGCTTAGACATCCATCAACTGATGATGGATAACAAACATGTAATATAGATACATTCAGGAATGCTATTCAGATATAAGGAAAATTAAGTTAGGACATTTGTAGAAATATGGATGGGTCTGGAAAGTATAATATTAAATGAAGTACCCAAACTCAGAAAGGCAACTACATAACATTCTTTATCATCTGCAGGTCTTAATCTTTAAAGTACAAATGTATTTATATAAACAAGCATCATGGATAAAGCCTAAAGAACCAAGAAGGGAGCTGGGCAGTGGTGGCACACACCTTTAATCCCAGCACTTGATAGGCAAAGGCAGGTGGATCTCTGAGTTTAAGGCCAGCCTGGTCTACAGAGTGAGTTCCAGGACAGCCAGGGCAACAAGAAAAAAACCCTGTCTTGAAAAAAAAATTTTTTTGACACAGTAAGGTAAGAGCAGGCGGATCAAGAGTTCAAGATCATCCTCAGCTACTTTGTGAATTCAAGGCCAACCTGGAGTATATGAGACCCCATCTCAAAGACAAAAAAAATTAATATTTGTATGTGTGTATTTAAAAAATCTCAAGGATGAAGCTGATGAAATAATTCAGTGTGTTAAGTCACTTGCTGTAACTCTGGTGTCTCGACTTCAATCCCTGGGACCCATACAGTAAAAATCAAGAACTAACTCCCCCAATATTGTCCTCTGGCCCACACATGCATGCCCTCCTACAATCAATCAATCAATCAATGTATTAAAAAATAAAAGTCTTGCCAGGCATTGTGGTACACATCTTTAGTCTCAGCACTCTGGAGACAGAAATAAACGGATCTCTAAGTTCAAAGCTAACATGGTCCTATACAGCAAGTTCCGGGACAGCCAGGGCTACACAGAAGAACTCTGCCTCAAATACAAACACACACACACACACACACACACACACACACACGCACACTGAGCTGCTAGACAGCTGAGGGTGCCTCTGGATCTTCCTGGCCCCGGCACCACCGTGCCGGGACCATCACTCCATGTACCTCTTTAACTAGGTCTAGAATGGCCCGGGCCTTCATACCTCCTAGGTGAGCAATAGTGCAACATCCCCCCAACCTGACCCAAACGGTGGCTATTTTGGTAGAATGAGCCTTAAACATTTCTTTATTAACTGACTTTTTTAAACAACATGAATACGTAATTTTACTATTTATTTTAAAAAGCATAAAAACAGGGCATAGTGTCCCATAAACCTGTAATCACAGTTACTTGAGGGGCTGAAGCAGGAGGATGACACGTTTGGGCCTTGGTGATTTAGGAAGATGGAAGACTCGGTCTCAAAAGCTAAGGGAGGATGAAGCTGGGGCAGTAGGTCACAGGGCAGTAGGTCACAGGGCAGTAGGTCACAGGTACAGTGTCCACGAGACTCCAGGTTGTCGCCCATGCTGACAACAGATGGGATAAGGGCAGAGGTGCTGTATTACAGTTTAATTCTCTCTGTGCTGAGCAATCTTCTCAGCCTGCAAGGTCCGAGGCTTTCCTCACTGGTGTAACCCCAT
Organism: Mus pahari; assembly: GCF_900095145.1. Lineage (NCBI taxonomy): Eukaryota > Metazoa > Chordata > Mammalia > Rodentia > Muridae > Mus > Mus pahari. The sequence continues at coordinate 96,784,513 of NC_034590.1, read as the reverse complement.
CTCTGTCTCTGTCTCTGTCTGTCTCTGTCTCTGTCTGTCTGTGTCTCTCCAAGGTTTCTCTGTGTAGCCCTGGCTGGCCTGGAACTCAGAGGTCTGCCATTCTCTGCCTCCCAGACAATGGGTGCACCACTAAACCCAGCTCCTAAACTGTCGTCTAGTAGGATTCAGGTGGTGTGGATTGCTGTCAACACACAGGTGAGCAGGTAGAAGATAAGGCTAAAGCCTGTGATTGGGCAGTAGAAAAGGGAGGCCGGATGAGAGTTTTAGAGACAGGACAGAGAGGGGCGGGGAGACAGAAAGGGCAGAGAAAGATGGAAGAAGAGGACTAACAGGGTCCATGTGACTTAAAATAGCCACAGGTACCTATGAATATCATAGAAGAGCAATAGAGTAATATAGGGCAATTTGTCCAATCTAGGTGGGCAGCTTGTATCAGTATCAATTGACTCTGAGTTCATTGTGTGGGCATTTTGTGGGTTGAGAATTTACTGATGTAAATCTGACTGATAATTTACAACCCTCTGGAGTTTTTATTTTACTGGGCTATGGGGATTTGTGACAGCTAGTTATAGGGGGTGGATGACAAGGAATGGGAGTGGTTTGGCAGCAAGCAAACCGAGGGAATTTGGGCAGACCGCCTCATGGGGATAGCCATGGGGGCTGGGAGACCACTGTGGACAGAGTAAGCATAGATTGTTTTATAGTAATTACACGCAACAAGATGTAGCTTAATATATGGTTCAAACTGAGGCTGAAGGGAACCAGATCTTCCTCCAGTTTTGAGCCTGTCATATTGAGCAAGTTCTGAGCTTCCAAAATTCAGTGGAGGAACAGAAGTAGAATAAGTATGCTCATTACAAAAGGAGAAATGGGAAGTTAGACGCCCAGCGGAGTGTGAAGGGCAGGGAGACAGAAGGAAACCCTCACAGCTGGGTAATCCCAACCGAAGCAGGGGGATTTTGTGGCATTCAAGGTCAACCTGAGCTGCATAGTGAGATGGCTCAGCACATAAAGGTACCCAAGTTGGTGGCTCTCAAACTCCTACTGCTCCAGCTCCAAGGATCTGATGCCTCCATCTGGCCATCCTGGACTCCCCACACACATAAATTAAATAAAGGCTTTTTTAAAAGAGAAAGGGACAGACTATCCCTTGAGACTGTTTATGGGGCACTAACACTGCCTAAGGACAGAGCCCTCATAGATGCCATGCTAAGAGGAAGGCGCAAGCTTGACATCTGGCCATGGTGACACACACCTTTTATTCTGGGAACTGAGCCCAGGGCCTCAGCCTAAGTTTGCCTCAGATGCACCTCCGCCTGGTTCCCACTTATTACTATCACCTTGGAGTCTGAGTTTCAGTATGTTCATGGAGAGCCATGTATATCTGGACCACAGCAAATACATTGTTTGTTTGTTTATTGTTTGTTGGTTTTTCTTCTGTTTAAAAACATGAGGCTGGGGCTGGAGAGATGGCTCAGTAGTTATGAGCACTGACTGCTCTTCCAGAGAACCAGGTTCAGTTCCCAGCAACCACAGCTCACAACTGTTTGCAGCTCCTATTCCAGGGGACCTGACACTTTCATAGACATACAAGCAGGCCATGCACGGAAGGATAGGAAAGACTAATGTGTAAACCAATAATAAATAAATATTTTTAAAAAACAAAACAAAACAAAAAACTCTGAGACTGAGGAAACTGTGAGGCTCAAGAGTTACAGGAAATCTGTGGGCAAAGCCAAGAAAGCGATTCCCCTGAGGAACTTGGCCACAAAGATCTCAGCCTGGGACCACATCGGGGAAGTCCTGAGGCAGCATGTGTGTCTCTGTCTCTTAGTCTGTCTGATCCTCTCTCTCATACACACACACACACTCTCACACACATACCCACACACTCTCTCTCACACACACACATACACACATTCTCTCTCTCATACACACACACACACACACACACACACACACACACACACACATCTTCCTTGTCAGTTATCATGTCCTTTGAACTATCTCTCATCTTCATTCCTTCTCTTCAGACTTTTCTTTGACCCTCCCTGGAACTAGTAATCATAACTCAGCCCTTCTCCCTCAGTGGGACTGCTATATTGACTTCAGACACCTGAGTGTGGCCTTCTTCAGCTTCGTAAACTTCTGACAGCTGGACATGATGGCACACGACTGTAATCCCAACATTTGAGTGTTTGAGTCAGGAAGAATTCCAGGCTCAATAACCTAAGCTACATTGCAAGACCCTTTCATTCTCAGGGGAGGGGTGAGGAAAGGAAGGGGAAGGGAAGGGGGAAGAAAGGAAGGGGATGGGGAAGGGGAATGGAAGGGAAGGGGAATGGAAGGGAAGGGAAGGGAAGGGAAGGGAAGGGAAGGGAAGGGAAGGGAAGGAGGGAAGGGAAGGGAAGGGAAGGGAAGGGAAGGGAAGGGAAGGGAAGGGAAGGGAAGGGAAGGGAAGGGAAGGGAAGGAGGTAGGTGTAGTGACTTACACCATAATCTTAGTATTTGGGAAGAGGTAGAGACAAGAGGATCAGGAGTTCAAGATCATACCAAGACTGAGACTATTTGAGCTAAATGAGACTCTGTCTCAGAAAACCAAAACCAAAACCAAAGGGGAAAACAATGGACCAAATTGCCAGGCATGGTGGGGCATGCCTTTAATCCCAGCACTCAGGAGGTGGAAGCAGGTGGGATCTCTGTGTTTGAGGCCAGCCTGGTATACAGAGCAAGTTCCAGGACACTAAGAGATCCCAGGTGAATGTCTGTACAGTTGCTTCAATGAAATGCCTGCTGCCACATGCAGTCCCTAAGACTTTCACAATCCAATATCAAAAACAAATGCAAGATTAGGAAGACTAAAGGCTGATACTCTCCCCATTTGCAAAATCCTACAAAAGGAAACCAAATCCACTCATTGATCTCTGGAGGAAAGGCCCTGCCTGCTGAGGAAACTCAGGGGTGAGGGCCCCAGGATGGAGTCATTTAGGCCAGAGCTCCATGCTGACAGGGCACAGCTGGAGCTACCCTCTTCTTCCTGTTTTATATTGGTGAGGTAATGACAGCTCTGAGAAGCCCTGCTTCAAAGTTGACCTCAATGCTCAGACAGAAGTCAACAATGTAATCAGGAAATAGCAACATGATTTGCAAAATTTGTCACCACCAGGATTGTTCCCTTTGCCTTTATTATCAGTCAAAGAGAGCACAGATCAACAATTCTCCATTCAGCATGGTACCACTCACCTATAATACTAGCACTTGGGACTGTGAGTTTAAAGCCAGCATGACCACACAGTGACATTCTGTGTTAGGGTTCTATTGCTGTGAAGAAACATCATGACCATGGCAACTCATAAAGGACACCATTTCCCTGGGGCTGACTTATAGTTTCAGAAGTTTAGTCCATTACCATCATGGAGGAAAGCATGGTGGCACACAGGCAGAGATGGTGCTGAAGAGGTAGCTGAGGATTCTACATCTAGATCAGCAGGCAGCAGGAAGAGACTGTGAAACACTGACTGACTTCAGCTTCTGAGACCTCAAAGCCCACCCTGTAGTGATGTACTTCCTCCAACAAGGCCATACTTCCTAATAGTGGCACTCCCTCTTGGCCTATGGGGGCCATTTTTCAAACCACCACAGTTCTGAATCAAATCATAACAAAACAAAGGCTGGGTCTATATATCAGTGAAAGAGCATTTGCCTTGTGTGACGGCTGTTCTTGGTTATTAACTTGCCTACATCTGAAGTTAACTAAAGCCCAAATGGCTGGGTTCACCTGGGAGGGATTTTCCCCCCAAATGGATTATTTGAAGTGGGAAGAACCACCTAAATCCAGATCTTCTGAGACACAACAATCTACCTTAAATTTGGACCATACCTTCTGCTGGCAGCCTATACAAAAGACACGGAAGAAAGAAGCCATTGCTCTTTACCCACTTGCCCTCGATCCTGCTGGCAAGTCTATTCCTTCACTGGCAAGTCACTGGAGCCAACTTCCAGAGAAGGGCTGAGGATGTAGCATGCATGAGACCCTAGATTCAAACACCAGCACTACCAAAAACAAGAACCTTCTCTAAATAAATGCATAACATTTTCAAATCAGGGCAGGAGAGATGGCTCAGCAGTTAAGAGCACTGGCTGCTCTTCCAGAAGACCTAGGTTCAGTTGCCAGCACCAACGAAGCAGCACAAACAGGTCTGGAACTCACACCCTCACCCAGCCGTACATATAGGCAAAACACCAATGCACATGAAGTAAAAATTTAAAAAATGTTTTTTCAAATGAAGTAGAAGTGAAAGGAAGTTGTGGTGAATGCTTGCCTAGAATGCCCAGAGGTTTGGCGGGCCTGGGGGCAGATCCCCAACACCACAAGTAAAACTAATAAACTGAAGTTGGAGAGTGGAGACAGGGAGGAGATGTATTTCAATTAAAACTGAACTAAAATCTTTTCTTTAAAAAAAAAAACTGAAAGAAAGTGCATGCATACAGAGAAATGGTTGCCAATGTCTTGTACTCTAACCCAGGGCATCTACAAAGACCACGAGCAGTAACGTGCGCTCATTGGTTAAGAGCACTTGGTCTCACCGAGGACCTGAGTTTGGTTCCTAGAGCCCTCAGCATGGTTCGCAACCATTTCCTAGCTGTAGTCTGAGAAAATTGGATGCCGTCTTCTGACCTCCATGGGCACCAGGCCCCCACACACAGTTCACATGCATACATGAATGCAAAACAGTCCTTCAAGTAAAAATAAGTAAATAAAAAATAAGAAAAGGCTAACAGGAACCTGGGAGCAGCCTCCACACCTAATGGCCACTCTTGTCAGTCTATGTGCTGCTGTACTGCTTGTATGGCTCTTAAATCTTGCAGGAGTAAAAGTAGTGAACCTCTGGCCATGCTTGGAGTGTATAGACCTCTGACAAGAAACTCTGGCCCGCTGGGGCCTCCCTGCTTCTCCCAGTCCCACCAGGCTGATCACCCACAGGCCACAGACAAGCCAGTGAAACGTCTCTGCAGAAGCATGAACTTAGGATGGGCATGCTGGCTGCAATCAGCTGGTGTCTCCTGGCTTACGTTCCCCACCTACCACTTCCTCTCCAGTGTGGTGACACAGGAGCTTTGGTCATCTGTCAGTAGTGTAGGGGTCACCACAGTGCTCCAAGAGATGAGGAGACTCTGCCTTGGAGAGAGGACATCTCTATAGGTCCACCACCATATTTGAAGATATCCTATATCACAGATCTCATAGTAGGTGAGCATGGACATTCTAAAGCTCTAGGAAGCTGTATTTTTGATTTTTCTGAGGTATCTCTTGGGGATTATATTCACACAGAGCAGGTAAGGGTCACTGAGTGACTCATGCCAGGGCCTTCCTTTCTAACCTCTGCCCTGTGGTTCATTTTGTGAATGGTCAAAATGTGGTTGGTTTTGTGTATGACCAAAAGAGCAACCTGGGAGCCTGACTGCCCCTGTCTGCCATGACTGTGCGGTCAATCATTTTCCTCTGTGAGCCTGGGACTTCTGCTTCCCACAGCTCTGATCCTACAAAACATGCCATCTCTGCATCTATATGGGGATAGAGACCCTCATCACTGCCTTACCAGCACCACCTCTGAAACGGAGTGATGGGAGATGCCTCATAGTGACAGCCTCAGCTCCCAGGTCACATGCACTGAACTGAGAAGCCATCGAGGCAGGTGTGTGTGTGAGTGTGTATGTGAGAATGTGGTGTGTGTGTGAGAGAGTGTATGTGTGTGAATGTGTATGCATGAATGTGTGTGAATGTGTGTATGAGAGTGTGTGTGTG
>NC_034590.1:96775342-96777618 GCF_900095145.1 Mus pahari | reverse complement strand
ACATTTATCCATTTACTGTATATGATGTAGATACCTGAGTGTGTGTGTGTGTGTATGTGTGTGTGTGTGTGTGTGTGTGTGTGTGTGTGTGTGTGTGTGTGTGTGTGTTTTCCTCCTAGAGCTCTAGCCTGGAGCCTGGCATGCTCAAGGCCTTCACTCTACACTGAGTGACACCCCAGACCTTCTCTCCCTCCTTAGTGCGATGTCACAGGTATTTTGCCCTGCAATGAAAAGCTAACTAAAGACTGAATAACCAGGCCCAGACTTTCTCTTTAGCCATGTGTCCTGCTGTCCTTCCACCATCTTACTGGCCTAGCCTATTTGCCCAGAGTGTACATGTCCCCATCACCACCTGCCAAAAACCTCCCAGGCTTCTAGGCATTGTTCAACACGGCTTTGCTGTATTTCACGATGTCTTTGCCTATGGGAATTTTCCAGCCAAATGGACTTGAACAGTCCTCTAATTCTAGCCTTCCCTGCCATGCCCAGGTCCCTTCTATGTCCCTGCTATGTGTCCATGCAGCTTTTGTGTCTGTGCCTCCAGAGACTCTCCAAGCAGCTCTCCTGTAGCAATGCCATGGGGAAACGTCCTGTAAAAATCCACCTGCTTGCAGGGTGGGCAGTGGTGACGCATGTTTTTAATCCCAGCACTCAGGAGAAGAAGCAGGCAGATCTCTTGAATTTGAGATCATCCTGGTCTACAGAGCCAGTTCCAGGACAGCCAAGGTTACACAGAGAAACCCTGCCTTCAAAAACCAGCAAACACACAAACAAACAAAGGTGCCTGCTTATAACTTCTCAGCCTTAAAGGCAGTCAAGACAGGTTTGCTCTGTCCGACTCTGGAAGGCCCCAGAAAGACTTAGGACCTCTGCTACCTGTCAGTCTTCCCTCTTCCATGCAGAACATTAGCAGTTAGTCAAACATTTTCCATAAGGCAACTCTTCTGGTCCTCTTCTGGTCATATCAGGAAGAACACCTATTTCAACTTCACTCCTAAATTCTGCTACTTCAAAGTCAGTACAATAAGGATGTTACAGACAGGGTTTCTCTTTTTAGCCCTGGCTGTCCTGGAATTCACTATGTAGACCAGGCTAGTTTTGAACTCAGAGAGATCCTCCTGCCTCTGCCTCCTGAGTGCTGGGAATATAGGTGTGAGCCATTACTTCTGTCTTCCAGATAAATCTTTCAATAAAAATAGGAAGGTGAGCTAGGGAGATGGCTCAGTAAGGGGCTGCTGAGGATATGGGTTCGGGTCCTCAGGACCCATTTAAATACTAGGTGCAAGGACTCACATCTGTAACCCCAGGGAGAAGTGGGGCCAGTCGGTCGAGAGGAAATATCAAGCTCTAGGCTTGTCTCAAAAACAGAGTGGAGAACAACGCTATGCATGTACATGTACAGGGCACATGCCTACACACACACACACACACACACACACACACACACACACACCACTATATCCTTTAAAAGATAAAAGAAAAAGGAAGATGAGGGCTGATGTCCTCAGTGAACAGTCAAGTGAATCTCTCACAAGCCAGGCTCTGGATTTGGTCATCAGCACCATACAACACAAGGAGGACAAAGAAATAAGTATCCAGCAATCATGAGTTGGTTAAATCAGTTAAAGATATCCATTTTAAGACAGTGGTGGTGGTGTACACCTTTAATCCCAGAATCTGGGAGGCAGAGGTATCTTTGAGTTCGAGGCCAGCCTGGTTTACAGAGTGAATTTCAGGACAGCCAGGGCTATACAGAGAAACCCTGTCTCGAAAAACCAAAAACCAAAACAAAGCATTTTAGCCAGGAAATGTGAGTCCTGACCCTCTAATCCCAGCACCCAGGAGGCTGATTCTGGGGGCCCTGAGTTCATACTTCAAGTCTTTTTTTTTTAATGTTTATTTATTTTATGTATATGAGTACATTGTAGCTGTACAGGTGGTTGTGAGCCATCGTGTGGTTGCTGGGAATTTAGGACGTCTACTCATTCTGGTCAGTCCTGCTTGCTCTAGCTGGCCCTGCTCGTTTTGGCCCAAAGATTTTATCTATTATTATAAATAACTACACTGTAGCTGTCTTCAGAAGCACCAGAAGAGGGCAGATTTCATTATGGTTGTGAGCCACCATGTGGATGTTGGGATTTGAACTCAGGACCTTTGGAAGAGCAGTCAGTGCTCTTAACTGCTGAGCCATCTCTCCAGCCCAAGACTCAAGTCTTTACATTCACGTATGCACATGGCTTCGTGTGTGTGTGTGTGTGTGTGTGTGTGTGTGTGTG
>NC_034590.1:96772754-96774447 GCF_900095145.1 Mus pahari | reverse complement strand
AAAAAAAAAAAAAAAAAGCCTCTTAATAAAACAAAAATGAAACGTCTGTGTGCTAGTAGATATGCACATATGTAGATACATAAGTAAATTTTAAATTAAAAGTACTTTCCCCCTGTGCTGGGAACGGAACTTAGGGCCTTACATTTGAAAGGCAAGCACTCAACCACTGTACTAAATCCAAAACACATTCATTATCTTTGTTTTGTTTTGAGACAAGGTCTCCCACGGTTCAGGATGTCCCTAAGCCGACTCTGCGAACAAGGATAACATTGACCATCTGGTTCTGCCTTCAGTTCCCAAGTGCTGAGAGTTCAGATGTGTCCCACCACACCGGGGTGCTAGGTTTGAGACTGTTGGGAACAAGCAAAAGAAACTTACTCTAAGTCCTACCATTTTGTTTTCAGACTCCATTTAACCATAGGGAGAAACTAAGTTCAAGATCTCAGGCCCTAGGGGAGCTGGGGACTTCCGTATAGCTGAACATCTTCTGTTGTAAACAGTTGTCTGAGTCCAGACATCTCAGGGACAACTTGCAAGGAGACAGTTGTCCGAGTCAGACATTTCAAGGACAGCTTCCTGTCTTACTAGCAGGGTCAAACTCAGTTCCTAGGCTCAGGAACCTACTCCTAACCTGACTGATGGAAACTCCCATCTTCAACCTTATGTCAAAAATGAGTGAATAGGCCAGGCAGTGATGGTGCATGCCTTTAACCCTAGTACTTGGAGGCCAGATTTCTGAGTTCAAGGCCAGCCTGGTCTACAGAGTAAGTTCCAGGACAGCCAGGGCTACACAGAGAAACCCTGTCTCGAAAAACCAGAAACAAAACAAACAAACAAACCAAAAGATCGGACAGTACTACAGCCCACACCTCCCTTTGTGGTCTCATCCTTTAATTATGCTATACAATGTCCCTTCAAGGTCATAACTCAGCTCCTGAGTATTGACTTGATTACAATAATTTTTTTGTCATCTGCATTGACCTGGTGTTTGAATTATGTTGGATTTATGTTGGATTTACGTGTACCCCCACAACAGGGACCCAGCATGCTAGGCAATCTTTTATAATTATTACTTTTATAATTAGAAAATAATAATAAAGATTTCCAATGTTTTGGTAAACTCCAACAGTGACGATATTAGCCTCTTCCCTATCCCCGTACTGAAAATACGTCGAGCAAACACTCGAAGGTCTCCAGCCTTTTCACGTCATCTCTGGGTGTGTTGCTCTTGTTTGTAGATATCAGGGATGCAAGGCTTTCTTTGATCACAGAACCTAGTGACGATGCAAGCTTAGGACAGCCTAGGGTTCCCTGGCATTCCAGAGTGTGCACTTCTGTATGAAGACAGCAGTGGTTTCTGAAAAGAGAAAAAAAAAAAAAAAAAAAAAAAAAAACATTAGCAAGGGGCTTTGGAGTGGTTGTGCCAAGGCCCAGAGGCAGATGAGCACTGCCCGTGCCCTCCCACACCCATTGTTCATGTCACCCATCCTCACTGGGCATCTGCTGTCTACAGCTCCCGCAGTCTGTGCTCACCCTGCAGCCTGAACAGCCTTCCAAAAAGCCCAGCCCAGCCATGTTGTCCCAGCTAAAAATCCTCCTCTGCTCTCTTTTCAGGGGAAACAAGCCTTTAGTCCTTGACAGGACTGTGTGTGTGTGTGTGTGTGTGTGTGTGTGTGTGTGTGTGTGAGAGAGA
>NC_034590.1:96768445-96772619 GCF_900095145.1 Mus pahari | reverse complement strand
AGAGAGAGAGAGAGAGAGAGAGAGAGAGAGAGAGAGAGAGAGAGAGAGAGAGAGAGAGGGGCGGGGGAGGGAGAGGATGAGGAATCTGGGGATTTGGTTTGGTTTGGTTTTTGAGACAGGCTGTTATGTAGCTGAGACTGGTCTTCAACTTGCTGTGTAGTTAAGGATGGTCTTGAACTCCTAAACCTCCTAAGTGCTAGGACTTCTAGTGTGTGCCAGCATGACAAGACCCATGGAAGCTTGCATACAGGAAGTTCTGTTGGCTTTACCTTGAAAATCTTTCCAGAATCTGGCCTCTCCGCATGTGTGGAGTGTCGGGTGCAGGGCGCACCGCTGTGGCTCGCTGGGTTCCTGGAGGACATCTGTAGCCATTACTCTGCTTCCGCCTCCCCACTGCACCTCCCCTCACGGTGTCAGCCCTCTTTTCTGAAAGCCCAGCACACCCTGGCCCTCTCTGGTATTCCTCACAGGCCTCCTCTTCTCCCTCACCCTTGCTGCCCCGCACACCAGCCTCCTTGCTGTTTCTCTCACACACCAGGCTCTCTACTGCCGCCTTAGGCCTGTGCCGCCTCTGCCCTAAAGACCTCTTCCCACATTGTCGCTTTCCTCTTCCAAATGCATCCTGTTCCCACCGTCTCTGAGCTCTCCCTGTCCACCCCCACCCCACCCCTCCCTTTCCCCAGCCCTGCACCCATCCTGGCCCTCCACTCACACCCACACCCCTCCCTTCCCCCACCCCTCTACCCCTCACCCCCACTCCCCACAGGAGATGACTCGAATTTACCCAACTCTGTCACTCAAGCTCTTCCTCCTTGTGACAGGAGATGGTGGACAGGGTGTGAGGGTTGTGGTTCTGGGTGTCAATCTCAAGTCTTCCCAGGCAGATCCTGTTGCTAGGAGCCCCTGCAGAGCATGTTCCAGGAAGGTGGGGGCTGGAACAGAGGCTGAACCGGGCCTAGAAACACCAGCAGAGTCAAAGTTCAGGGAGAGAAGACATCACTTCAGAAGCTGTGGGCCTCCAAGGTTTAACTGCAGTGTTATTTGCTCTCTGTACCTCGTGTGCACACAGTGCCCAAAGAGGCCAGAAGAGGGCATTGGATTTCCACGAACAGGAGTTACAGACAGTTGTGAAGAGCAATGTGAGTGCTGGATTGAGTCTGGAGCCTCTGGCAGAACAGTCAATGCTATTTAACCACTGAGCCAGCTCCCTGGGGCCCAGAATAATTTAACAAAGAAGCCTGAGAGTGTATCCCAAAACACTTGAAGTGCTTGCCTAGAATACAGACTCCTGCAACCATCGGTGAGCCTGGGGGCCTTGGGTCCTGCTGCTCTCCTCCAGGTCGCCTGAATTCTTCCTTCAGCTCCACTTTCCCATTCACCAGGCACAAGCCATACACCCTTGCTCCTCAGGCAGCTACACACTCATTCCACACAGGTCTTACATCAAAGGCTCCTTCTCAGCAAGACCTTGCTGGCCACCAGTCAGGATACTCCCTCACAAATCACATCTCCCCTTCTGACCTCTCCTCAGCCTTCATCCCCAGGGGATGCTCTTGGATGTTGTCTTGTCCCATCAGTGTGAGGACAGCAGGCCTTGGTTTCTTGCATGTGTGCCTGTGCCTGTGCCTGTGCCTGTGCCTGTGCGTGTGCGTGTGTGTGTGCGTGTGTGTGTGTGTGTGTACATGTTTGGGCATTCGTGTGAGCCACTGCACACATATGGAAGTTAGAGGACAGCGTGTAGGAATCAGCTCTCTCTTTCTACCATGTAGGTTCCAGGTGTTAAACTCAGAAACGCAGGCTGGCAGCAAGAGTCACTGCCTGATGAACGGCCTTGCTGGCTTGACACTGGGCTTTGTCTGTTGTGCCAGTGCTGTGTCTCCAATGTCCAGTACAATGCCTGGCGCAGATAAGGTCATACATACTTTTTTTTTTTAATTTCAGTTTTTGAGATAGGGTGTCATGTAGCCCAGAGTGGTCTGGTACTTGTTGTGTAGCCAAGCACTACTTAGCCTCCTGATTATCCTCGCTCCCACCTCCTAAGTGCCTGGATTACAGGTAAGTGCTACCTCTCCTGGTTCCCAAGCTTCTTTCACTTGTTTTTGTTTTTTTTTTTACTGAGGCATAAAAACCTAAAAGTTATGTGTACTAGTGGGGTGTCATGGTTCTGAGCGTTCTGGACAACTGACACTTAATCTGCCAGTAGGATTATCCTGCTTTTGTGAAGGGAAACACACACACACACACACACACACACACACACACTTAAATTTAAAACAAACTCAAGGGAAGAAGGCTATCTTTTGTCTTGTGATGCTGGTCCCAGAGGCCGGCCCCATTGTCGTAGGCCTATAAAGAGGCAGAGTCTTACCCTGAAGAGGGTGGCAGAGCTGCCAGCTGATGTCGGTCAGGAAGGAACCCGAATAATAAGAAAAAGCAGGGAGAAGACACAGCCTTCAAGGCCTCAGGCGGCCTACTTCTTCTGACCTAGTGCCCTTCCTCTGGTTTATAACCCCCTCCAGTACCATCAAGTCACAAATTCACCCGGGCGTGCATCAGTCTATTGATCGGATCAGAGCCCTCAAGGTCCAATAACCTCGAAACAAGCAGATCCATCAGCAGGGGTTCAAGTGTTCCACACATGAGCCTTTGGGGGATATTTCATACCCAGACTGTAACATGAGCCTACGTGACTGTCATCAAATGGGACAAATTTTAATTGCAAGGGGAAAGTCCAAAGGAAAAGAGAGAAAGTAAACAATGGGCCTCTAAGACTAGTCACTGTTTAACTTGCTGACAACAGACTTTCTTTTTCCCTCTGAGACAGGAGGCTCCTTCAAGTGTGCCATACGCTGAGAAGTTGCACAGGTTTCATCACGCTGGACTCTTTCATCACGCTAACTCCCAAACGGGAATTACCAGCCCCAGTTTACTGAAGTAGCTCAGGGAGCAGGATGGTCTATCATTTCCTCAAGGTCACAGCTTGAAGACACTGGGTGTAAAGGCTAGGCCAAAGATCAAAGGCCAGGGGATGGTGTGGGGTGGACAGGGGCAGCTCCTTGGTAGGCTGGCCCCACACCTCCTAAAAACCAAGGCAGGAGGATGGCGGAGGGCAAGCCTGGAAGAGAGGGAGTTCAGCAGAGTGGATAGGGATGGAAAGAGCTCCGGGGTTAAATATGTCACTTGAAATAAATTGTTCTGTACAATTAATATGTCTTAAGAAAACCCTAAAAAAAAAGCTCCAAAGGTCTTATGCTTCCACATCTATTGTGTTTATCACTGCACCATGTTTTACTCTTATAAATTCTAAAATATATACTTTACTTTTCCTAAACTACATCTCATTTAGTGTGTGCACGTGTGTGTGTGTGTGTATGGGTGTGAGTATATCTGTGTACTATGTACATGAGCAGTGTATGTGTGCATGCGCGGCCCTGGGGGGGTCAGTTCTCTCCTTGCACTGCTTGAGTCCCTGGGGTCACACTCGGGCCCTTAGGCGTGATAGCCAGCAGCTTTACCCTTGAGATTTCTTTTTTCCTCTTTTATTTTCTATTTTCCTCTTTTTAAAAAGTGGAGGGAGTGGAGAGATGGCTCAGAGACTTAGCAATGCTGTGTGCTCTTCCAGGGGACCCAGGTTCAGATCCAGCACCCATATGGCATCTGAAACTCTACTTCCACTTATATACATGTGAGCAAAACACACACAACATAAAAAGCAATCAGTGTATTTCTTTAAAAGTTGAAAGCAGGGTGTAGTGGTGCACACTTTTAATCCCAGAACCCAGGAGGCAGAAATAGATAGTTTTCTGTGGATTCAAGGCCAGTTTGGGCTACACAGTGAGAGACCATGTCTCAAAAAACCAAACAAACAAAAACAAAATCATGTCCTCAAATCCTACATGTTGTCAATATGTCCTTACGTCTGTCTGAAGTATTTCAGGCAGCCTCAATGAGTGGTCTCTGGAGCAGGCTTTTGGATTGTGACTCTGTTCCACTCTAATATGGTGGGGGCCCTGAATAGGGTCACCTGTACCTCATAGTCTTCCTTTTCTTTCTTTTTTTTTTTTTTTTAAGATTTGTTTATTGTACTTATATGAGTGCACTGTAGCTGTCGTCAGGCACACCAGAAGAGGGCGTCAGATCCCATTACAGATGGTTGTGAGTCACCATGTGGTTG